>NC_067241.1:0-122500 GCF_019924925.1 Ctenopharyngodon idella
GAAAGTGCACTGATTAAGTTGTTTCCAAGGCAAGTAGATTGCAATCTTTTTTAATACATGGGGAAATATGCTTTTGTTTCATGTAGTTACTGGGTAAGTATGACATTACGGGCCGTAAATTAAAGTGGTAATGTTACACTCTTGTTTCATGTAGTTACAGGGTAAGTATGACATTACAGGCCGTAAATTAAAGTGGTGCTTGTTACACTCTTGTTTCATGTAGTTACAGGGTAAGTAATTAAAAAAAAACGCAAACAATCTGTTATCACTCGGAAATCTTTATTTGAAAAACAACTTATTTCAAAACAGATTTAAAGTTACAACACTTCTTATTCGTTTCTCTTGCTTGGCTACCTCCTCCTCTTGTTCCTCTTCTTCTTTTTCTTTCTTTCCACTGATGAATCTTCAGAGGGAATCCCATGTCATTTGCTATTCTGTATAAAAAAAATATAGTACACCCGGAAATGTGCTCACCGTTTACTCATCTTTTACCCTCATGCCATCTGAGATTGTATACAGGCTTTCCTTCTTAAGATGAACACAAATAAAGGTTTTTAGAAAAATAAATAATATCTGGGAACGCTTTTATAATGCAAGCTCATGTGTTCCTAAAAGTCGAAGGCATCAAACAGCACATACAGCAATAACAATAGTAATCCATACAATCCCTGTGGATGAATCAATGTCTTCTGAAGTGAAATGATACGTATTAGTAAGAAAAAAATATCAAATATTTAAAAATTTTAAACTTTCGACCAACTGTCACCTGCGCATGCATGAGAGGGTTGAGAGTTCTTTTTTTTTTATTGCCAAGGTATCAAAAATACAAGCACATATCAAAAATGTAAAAGTTACATACAATGAAATAATAATAAGGCAAAGCATCATTTATACAATATAAGGGCCTATACATAGCCTGCACGTTTCTTATAGCCAATATATGCATACATTATATATATAAAAAAAGAAAAACAGAACAAAAAAAAAACTTTAAATAAATAAATTAAAACTTGAAACCAGTTTATTGTCTTAAGTGCTTTAAGATTCTTAGATGATGAAATATTTTGGATGTACTGTTGGACCTCTCTTCTAAAGACAATGAATAAAGGATTTTGGCGAGTGAATTTACTGCGGTGAATGTGAGATTTTGCAAGGAGTAATAATAGAGTAATAATAAAGTATTCATTAATTTTTGTTTTTTGTATATTAAAGAAGCCAAACAGTACATCCTTAGAAGATAAAGAGAGAACCAGGAAGCACATTACAGTGAATACATTTTGAAAATTCATCCCAAAATAGCTGTGTGTGAGGGCAATCCCAGAAGATATGAAGAGCAGTTTCATCGTGGGCACCACAGAAAGAACAATTTATATCTATATCTGACTTAAACTTTTTCAAAAAAACTTTAGCAGGATAAAATTTGTGTAATAATTTGAATTAAATTTCTCTAACTTTGCTGGTTATTATGTATTTCAAAGGCAGAGTCCATACTTTTTTCCAATCAATATGTTCAACCAAGTTCTTCCAATATGACACCACATATGGAATTGTTTACAAGCTCTAATCTAATACAAGCTCTAATCCAAGATCTAATTCTATAATTCCGTGATGAAGGATGTGACAAAAAGCACAGTTTTCCAACTGGGGAGTTCAAATGGGTCCAAAGAAACAGGTAAAGTGTTGGACGATCTAACAGACTCCCTTAGAAGCATGAAGACTCCTTTAGGAACAGCGTCCATTACAATGGAAAATTCCTTGGGAGTTACTGGAAAATTGAATTTAGATAAAAATTCTTCATAATTAAAATAAATTGAATTGAATAACTGAGAAACAGTTAAAATGTTTTTTTCTCAAACCAATTACTAAAAAACAAAGACTTATTCTTATATACAATATCTCGGTTGTTCCAAATAAAGTACCGGTGAGGGGAAAAGTTGTGCTTAAAAATTAATTACCATGCAAGTAACGATTGCTTATGGAACTTGGATAAGTTGTAAGGGATTCTCTCAATATAATAATTACAGATCAATAGGAAAGGGAGACCGCTTAATTTGGAAAAGTAGTAATTAGGGATAAAATTCCAAATTGAATTTGGATTACACAAAAATTGTCTGATCCAATTCATTTTAAAAGTGTTGTTCAGAGATGAGAAATCAAGAAAATTCAACTCACCATACTCGTACGTATTCATTATTACAGACTTCTTAACATAATGTATTTTGTTTTTCCAAATAAAATTAAAGAGGGTTTTATCAACTGTCCTACATATTGTGTTGTCTACATACAAAGAGAGTGCAGCATATGAAAACCTGGAGATGCCCTCAGCCTTAGGTCAAGTCTCTCTGCAACCATACGTTAAATCTTCTTTGGGCTTTTATTATAACAGGATCAAAGTTCAAGGTACTTCTGTTATCTGATTTTTAGTAATCACAATGCCTAATATGTAACTTCGGATCTAACTGGAATATTATAAAATGAGGATGCTGTACAATCTTAATCGAACAGCTTCCATTATTGTAAAGGGTCTTAATTACTTTACAAAACATATCACCAAAACCAAATCTATGTAACGACTTAATAATAAATTGGTGCTCTAAAGAATCAAACGCCTTATAGAAATCTAAAAAAAAGGATGAAGCTGTCCTCCTGTATCAGTTCTGCATAATCTAATAAATCAAGAACCAATCTTATATTATTAACAATATGTCTTTTATTCATAAAACCAGATTGTGATTCATCTATTATAGAATTTAGTACAGATTTTAGTCTTTTAGCAAATATAATGGCTAAGATTTTATAATCATTGTTGAGCAGAGATACAGGACGCCAATTGTCAATTAAAAGTAAATCTTTTTTGGGTTTCGGAATTAAAGTAATTAAACTTGAGTGAGAGTTGGGGTAAAAAGTAAAAAGGGGGATAATTCTTTAGAAAACTGTTTATAAAACTCTGCGGTAAGCCCGTCAGTTCCATGTGACTTATTATTTTTAAGTTCTATAATAGAGTTATTAACTTCTAATAAAGTAATTTCACTATCGCAGAGGTCTCTGTCATTTCTTGAGTCCGTTAAAAATTGCAAGACTATCTCAGGTAAAGTACAAGCTGCCTCTTCAGAATAATTTTGATGGTAAAGATTACTGTAAAAATTAGCACAGAAATGTGCAATTTCTTGAGGGTTATTAGTTACAGTCCCATTAATATTTAGAGACTCAATTAATGAGGTTCTTAAACGACTCTTCTCTAATCTGAAAAAATAATCTGTGTTACATTCTCCTTCCTCTATCCATTTTTGTCTAGATCTTATATAAGCGCCCTGTGCTCTATATGTGTACAGATCATCTAACTTACATTGCAGTTGAGCATACTCAAGCTTATCAGATTCAGAGAGCAGCTCTGGGGATTTGGAAGAAAGTATTGCGATTTTAGACACCACCTTATTTTCTTCTGCTTTTTTAAGTTTAGCTAAATTACTACCGAATTTTCTGAGATATTTACAGATTTCGAACTTCAACAGTTCCCATTGGCAACAATATGAATCTAACACTAATGCACTCCTCCAATGCTGCTCAATCAATGATGCAATATTCTTTTTAACATCTTTATACATGAGCAGAAAGTTGTTCAGTTTCCAATAAGAAGGAGTTGATTTGAAATCAGGGACGCTGAAAGACTAACCTTAAGAGAGATAGCACTGTGGTCTGTAAGAGGTGTAGCATGGATGCTGACTCAACTGAGTCACAACTGTTTGCTAGGCTTTGGGAAATAAGCCAATAATCTATTCGAGACTGCTTAGAGTGGTCCTTGCTGCTCCAGGTATAGAGTCTCTGCTGTGGATATGTTACTCTCCATATATCAACAACAGTAAATCGTGTTATGAAAGCATCCATAATTGGACTAACACAAGAAGTTCTAGAAGGAAATCTATCCAAATCACTATTCAATACCATATTAAAATCCCCACCCAAAATAATAGAGGCACTGGGGTATTTATTAATCCAGTACTGCATATTATCACTAATCACATCAATTAGAGAGGGTTGAGAGTTCATTGCTTGACGTAACTTGAAGAGTGACTTAAGCCTGCTGAGAAACTCACGCGACAAGTCATATGGATGTCGGATGCCATCAGTTTTTTATTTATTTATTTTTATTAATGCTCACAACAAAATACACAGAATAATAGATAATGATAATGAGAAACAAACAAGACAGAATAACAGAGACGGCAGTTCTCGCGTGAGTTTCACATGAATCTCCCACGAGAATGCCATGAAAGCTTCACGTTGCTCATTACAATATGCTTTGTCGAACGCAAAGTCGACTCTCATGCAGGCACTGGTGACAGTTGTTCGGAAGCGAAAAGATGAATAGCCTAAACCATGAGAAAATTTCTGGGTGTACTGTATTTTCTTTTAATACAGAATAGCAATGGGATTCCTTCTTAAGATTCATCAGTTGAGAAACAAGAGGAGGGGGATGCCAAGCAAGAGAAACAACAACAACAACATAAAAGGACAAAACGTGTTACTTTCTGTCAGGGCTTTAGAATTTGAAATGAAAAGTTGATAAAAAATAAAGAATAATAAGTGTTGTAGACCTGTTTTTAATTAAGTTGTTTTTCAAATAAATGTTTCGGAGTCGGTGACAACAGATTGTTTGCGTTTTTTTTATTTATTTTTTTATTACTTACCCTGTAACTACATGAAACAAGAGTGTAATAAGCACCACTTTAATTTACGGCCCGCAATCTCATACTTACCCTGTAACTACATTAAACAAAAGTATGTTTCCCCATGTATTAAAAAAGATTGCAATAGTTCTTTCTAATTGCCTTGAAACAACTTAATCAGTGCACTTTCTCGCTAAATTGCTCCCAAACGTAAGATTATTGTCTATCATAATAGTATAAGTACCCCTTAGTTCTAAAATACTTAAATAATTTGTTATTTTCCTGGTTGTTACCCCTTTATTCCCAAGACTTTACAGATTGTTCCCCTATACTTACACGTACTTACTTTATAGGTACACTATCATTATCGAAAGTTATGCTGTAAATTCATTGTAATTATGCAGTACTTTCCGGGCTGTAATGTAAAGCGTTACCCAACATTCTTATTGTACAATACTACTCAGAGCATGTAGTCAAGATCTAAATCATTTAATTTATTAGCAGACGGAGTCAGAACCAAACATCTATTGTGCACAATCTTTATTAACTAACTCGCAAACACATAACTAAACTAACAAACACATAACATACACGCAGGTCACACACATACGTAGGTAAAAATGAGCAATAATAGTTGAACCGGAAGTGGGACAAAAAATGGAGCTATGGGAAAAAATCAAAGACAATCTGGAAAAGAATCATCAGTTTCCTCAGTAATAAAACACCTTTGCTGACACAGGTGGTTTACAAATTAATACTAAATCACTGTTTAGTGTTCAAATGTACGATACTTGCAAGATGCCTTTAGGGTGAGGAGCATCGGATCTGCAGGCTGAGGAGCATCGGATCTCCAGGCCGAGGAGAAATCTTGATGATTCGGTCCGAAGTTGTAGCCAGTATCTTCTGCATTGGATGAAGTAATATGAAACAACTTAAGATGTTAATTTGACTCTTAGTGGGGAAAAAGTTCTTTCTCTCTCTCATAGATGAGCACATGGCTGGATTGCAGGCCTAGGCCTACAGGCCTTGGCCTGAAGAGGCCTGCAGCAAAAGGGGGTTTCTTCAGTCGTCCAAGAAGCAAGAAAAAGAGAGGGAGGGGCGTTGTGCACTGGCTTTTAACCTCTGGTCAAAGTCACACCTCTTAGGGTTGACCTGACCAATGAAGATGTTGTATTTCCGGGCAACAACACACCTCCTGTCAGGAGGGTTGCGAGCAGTTTGAGCATACTTACTGAGCAGTAATGCTACGTATATATGTCCCCGGTCTAATAGGAGAATGGTAGTGATTGGAGCGATTTGACAGCTGACCGCATCAGCTGGTCGCAGCACAATGCCAACATGGCCTGACTGAACTAATGCTGCACTCGATTTAAAACAGCTCAAATATGCATTTTAGTCTGGGACTAGACTTAAACCTTGTCTGTGAAACCCGGGGTAAATATTCCTATAATGTAATATTTTGGTTAGAAATGTTCAGCTGCAAAAAGCTTTGACATCATAGTGTTTTAATGCAAGGAAGGACATCCACACACCAGAAGAGTTAAATATAATTGGGTTCTATAACCAATTAACGTTACTGTAAAAGCTGTGACTTAAGATGTTTTAGCAAAGAGTAAAAGTTTTCATTGATCACCTCTGAAAAGTTTTGGACATGGTCGCTCATGGAATTGGACATGAGGAGGAGCTAGCAGCAGCGCTGCCAGGACGGTGGAAAGAGAAGCAGACAGAAGGATCCGACGGAGTTGCAGGTGTCCCTGCTGCTTTTTCCACAGTGGTGCTGTCGCCGTGAACCTCGTAATGGGCTCTTGTGGTGAGGTCAAAGCAGTTGAACTCCCCATCAGACCAGGGAAATATGGCCACGTTGGCATCATCCGTCGAATAAACACTTTGCTTTTGTACCTATGACAGGTGTATAGGTTAGAGAAGCTTTGTAATTCATGCACACACTTTGAGATAGCCAACCAGGCCCATAGCGGCAGTAAACAAATTGGATTCGCCACAACGTTAGTATAGTTTTTTTTAAATACAATAGATCTAAAATTAAAATCTAAACAAAAATGCATACCTGGAATATAACAGATATTTTCTCCGTGGTCATGTCTTCTGGCTTTAGAGTAACCCTCTTACTGCCATGGAACAAAACAAAAGTCTCCATTCGGATGGTAGTGGTACTCTCTTTGAGTCCGGACATGTCACTCTAAGGCTGTGTCCGAAAACTGGAAAATGCTGCCTTCGGAGGACACATTTCAAGGTAGGAAGGCATTAAGGCAGCATAGATGCGTCCTTCGCTGTCTTTGATATCCCACAATCCTGTACGTTCCATTCTGTGACATTTGAGCTAGAAAAATAAAAATGGCGTCCAAAAGTTGTGATTGCTGGCCAGTTTGTGTGTAAATGTACGTTTTTGACCAACATTTTCCACTTATGATTTCATTTCTAGCGATAAATTACTAGTGTAGTAATTAAATATTTGTTTAGTTCTCACCAAAGCTTGTGCTATTTTGTGGTAGATCATTAAACTGTTACACTGCCTCAGAAGTCTGTCTGAAATAAGTTTTGTGAGGTGCCTTCATGCACAAACACTGCCTTACATGTCATTGCCTGATAGGGCAGCAAGGCAACAAGTCAGCTGCCTAGGTTTTCAGATGCAGCCTCAGTCATTTCGCGGCTTTCCCCGTGCGTGTAACAATCGCTTCCGGCTCAAGCCACTTGCGTCAGATTAGAAGATCAAAATGCAATTTGAGTGCTTGTTATCCATTTTTTCCATTTTTAATTTGAGCACAAAATCGAAAATCTACGGATCCCCTGGAGGTCCGTGTATCTTTTGGTCATTCATTTTTTGGTTAAATTTAGAAATTGGAAAATGAAAAAATGGCACCTTTTTCGTTTTTCATTTTTTTCAAACAAAACGAAAAACGAGAATTCAACTTGATTTTGCGTTTTTTGTTCAGAGGTAGAAAATGAAAAACAGTTTCATTTTCGGTCCAGTTCGGTCCAGTTTCTCATTGTGCGGCGCCCATGGAGGTTGGTCATGCTGACAATGAGGTCAATCATTTCCTCCGTAAAAAAACAGATTGAACACAGACTCCACGTTCTGGACCCTTGCGATGGCATATTGCGTCGACCCTGGAGTCACGCCTCTGGCAGGCTGAAGAAAGGGAGTTGTCTCCACGTCGGTGGAAAACGTCTCGGGTTACGTCTGTAACCCTGGTTCCCTGAATAGGGAACGAGACGCTGCGTTGAATCGCATTGGGATCACCTCTGCGTGATTACGTCTTGAAGCACTCGTGAAATCGAACCAATAGTGTGACGGGACGTCAGAGCGGGTGACGTCATGGACCAGGGAACAATGGGCCCCGGGACATTGGTGGGGACCTTGGGTATATACCCCGGTCTATGATGCAGGAAAGCCTTGACCATTCCAGGTGCAAATTCCAAGCATGAAGGAGCAACAGAAAGTGCTTGTAGATCTCCAATTCTTTTGAGAGATGATATAGCCAACAGAAATATAGTTTTCAGAGTGAGGAACTTTTCAGATACTTCCTCTAAAGGTTCAAAGGGAGCCAACCCTTCCAATACAATAGCCAAGTCCCAGGACAGAGTTCTTGTACGCACAGCAGGCCTCAGCCTCTGGGTACCACGGAGAAAACGTATGACTAGGGGGTTCTTTCCCACAGAAATGCCCCCCAAAGGTGCATGATAGGCGGAAATAGCTGCAATATAAACCTTCAATGTAGAAGGGGATAGGCCATCCGAGAATTTTTCTTGGAGAAATTGCAGTACATGACTGATGGATGAGTGGAACGGGTCCACCTGAGATCGGCTACACCAAGTAGCAAACAGCTTCCACTTATATGCATAAAGTTTTCTCGTGGACGAAGCTCTGGAGTGGAGTATGGTCTCCACAACCTCAGTTGAGAGACCGGATTCTATGAGCTCGGCCCCCTCAGAGGCCAAGCCCACAGTTTCCACAACTCCGGGCGGGGGTGAATTATCGTGCCGCCCGCTTGAGACAGGAGATCCTGCCTGATTGGAATCTCCATGGGGGAGCTTTCTAATAGGGACACTAGATCCGAGAACCATATTCGGGTCGGCCAGAACGGGGCTATTAATATGAGACGGACTCCGTCCCGGCGAACCCTCTCCAGAACTCCTGGGAGCAGAGCAATCGGGGGAAATGCGTACAGACGCAGCCTCGGCCACGCCTGTACCATGGCATCCAACCCCAGCGGGGCTGGATGGGTCAGGGAATACCACAATGGGCAATGAGAGGTCTCTTTCGAGGCAAACAGATCGACTTCTGCACGGCCGAATTTTTTCCAAACGAGCTCCACCACCTCGGGGTGGAGTCTCCACTCCCCGGGCCTCGGCCCCTGTCTCGACAGGATGTCTGCCCCCACATTTTGATGCCCTGGGATATAAGCTGCTCTCAGAGAGAGAAGCTTCCCCTGGGACCACAGGAGGATCTGATGGGCTAACTTGCACAGCTGGCGAGACCTCAGACCCCCCTGATGGTTGATGTAGGAAACCACCGACATGTTGTCTGTGCGAACTAACACATGGTGGCCCCAAAGGTCTGGGAGGAAGTATTTGAGTGCTCAAAATACCGCCATCATTTCCAGCCGATTTATGTGCCAGGAACGATGATGGTCCTCCCAAAGACCCTGAGCCGAGCGACCACTCATGATCGCCCCCCAGCCCGTGAGAGACGCGTCCGTCGTTAGCATTACGCAACGACAAGGAGCTCCCAGCACAGGTCCCTGGGACAGGAACCAAGGCTTCTTCCACATGACTAAGGCACGAAGGCATCGCCGCGTGACCTTGATCATGCGGAAAGGGTTTCCCCTCGGAGAAAACCCCTTGGTCCTGAGCCACCACTGTAGGGGTCTCATGTGCAGCAGGCCAAAAGGTATCACGTTGGACGCAGCTGCCATCAGACCCAACAGTCTCTGAAACTGTTTCACAGTGAGTGACTGGCCT
The DNA here is from genome assembly GCF_019924925.1 of Ctenopharyngodon idella. NCBI lineage: Eukaryota > Metazoa > Chordata > Actinopteri > Cypriniformes > Xenocyprididae > Ctenopharyngodon > Ctenopharyngodon idella. The sequence goes on from NC_067241.1 coordinate 9,648, forward strand.
AATTTCACCCCTTTCACGGCTGAGAGAACGGCATTCACCCGAGCAGGAGACAGACATGCCTGCATCGTGGTGGAATCCCAGACTACTCTTAGATAATTGGTAGTTTGTGCTGGAAGAAGTACGCTCTTCTTGGCATTGAGTCTCAGCCCTAACCTTCTCATTTGTGACAGAACTACATCTCGATGTTGAACTGTTTGTTGCTCTGACTGAGCTAGAATCAACCAATCGTCGATATAATTTAGTATGCAGATGCCCTGGAGTCTCAGGGGAGCCAGAGCTGCATCCACGCACTTCGTGAAGGTGCGGGGTGAAAGAGACAGGCCGAACGGAAGAACCTTGTATTGGTAAGCTTCGCCCCCGAAAGCAAACCTGAGGAACTTCCAATGCGAAGGATGGATTGACACATGAAAGTAAGCGTCTTTCAGATCTATTGTCACAAACCAGTCCTCGGACCTGATCTGTGTAGTGATCTGTTTGAGTGTAAGCATCTTGAACTTGAGCTTTTGCACTGAACGATTTAACATGCGCAAATCTAGAATAGGACGCAACCCTCCATCCTTCTTCGGAACGATGAAGTAACGGCTGTAAAACCCTGACTGCTTGCTGGGAGGAGGAACCCTTTCTATAGCTCCTTTTTGCAAGAGTGTCATAACTTCTTGTTCCATAACCAGAGACTGCTCGGGACCCACCACTGTAGGAAGGACCCCTTTGAACTGAGGCGGGCGAAACCCGAACTGTATTTTGTAACCCTTTTCTATTGTGAGCGGCACCCATCGAGAAATATTGGGAAGACGTTTCCATTCTTCTAGAAATGAGGCTGGCCTCTGGTGTTATTTGAGCATCTGATTCGGCGCCCTGAAGCACACAAGGTGGCAGGGTTGGAAGAACAGCCCCCTGAGGGCACCGAAGAGGGGTTAACTTTATAGATCTTAATACAGGACCCTCTTCGGAGGGGGCTGCCCTCAGAAGTCCTGTGCCCCTGGCGTCAGGACTTCTTCGAAGCCTTCCTAGCGATAATGACAGTCCGCAGATCTGTCTTACCCTTGGAAGGCTTTGACTGCGTCGCCCGCCCCGGTCCCCAAGATCTTTGTGGGGGAGCACGGGTGGTGACACTTTGTTTTTGCTGCGCTCTATGCGCAGATGAGGAGCTGGTAGATGGCCGAGGCTGCTCCCGCTCAGCAGCCTCGGCGGGGAGAGAGCGGCGATGGAGGACTTTTGAAAGGTTTGGCCTCCTGGAACCTCTCGACGACCGAGGTGACAGAATCGCCGAAGAGGCCCAGGGGAGACAGAGGCGAATCCAGCAGCACGCCTTTATCTCTTTCCCTGATGTCAGAAAGATTTAGCCATAAGTGCCTCTCCGTGGCCACCAGGGCTGCCATAGAACGGCTGATTGTTTTTGCCGTCTCCTTGGTGGCCCAGAGAGCTAAATCGGTGGCCTTTCGCAGTTCCTGGATGGTCTCAAAACTCGCCTCACCGCTCTCGTCAATTTCCCCCAGCAGGTCGGCCTGGTAGGCTTGCAGGATCGACATTGTGTGTAAGCAGGCTGCAGCCTGACCTGCTGAGGCATAAGCTTTGCCCACCAAGGCCGATGTTGTACGTAATGGCCTGGTGGGCAGCGTCGGGGATTTAAGGGACGACGCGGACTCAGGCGAGAGATAGCCCGCGAGCGTCTCTTCAACCCGGGGCATCGTCCCATAACCATATTGTTTCAGCCCCACGATGTTAGAATATATAGATGTTTGGGGGCTGTAAACTCTATATTGAGCCGGCTTCTGCCACGATCTCGACACCTCGGTGTGGAGATCGGGGAAGAACGGCAATCCCTGACGCTGAGGTTGTGACCGGGCGGGCAAAAAGCGCTCATCTAACTTGCTCTTTTGCCGCATTTCAGGTCTTTCGGCTGGCCAGTCGATATTTAATTTGGCCACCGCCCGCATCACAACCTCCAACAGCTCCTCATATGCTGGAGATGAGGATGGCGAGACCTCCTCTCCAGCCTCGACGCTCATCACATCCAACTCCTCAGAGCTGGATAGATGAAGCGCCGGTGCCTCTCTCCTGGGGGAAGAAACCGCAGCGCGTGCTTCCACAACCAGGGGAGAGACACTGGGTCTGGCAGGTGATGGCCGAGATAAGGCTGGGCCCGTCTCTAACCCCTCCACCAGATCCATTTGTGAACCCCAGGAATGAAGCCGTTGCTGTGCCTCAGCAGCAGCGGGACCCGATCCCTGGGGAACACTCGCCGCGGCACCTTCTTTCTCTTTGTCGAAGAACGCCCGGCGTGAACGGAGTATACGGAGCGTTAGCTTCTCACAATGCACGCAGACAGCTCCCTCGAGAGCTGCCTGGGCATGCTCCACTCCCAAGCAAGCAACGCACATCTCGTGTGTATCCCCGCCCGTGATGAACTGCTGCTTGCTTGTCACCATAATAAGTGTCTTAATCTTATATATATATATTATATTATAAGTGCTTGGTGGAAACGAAAAACTGCTCTTGTCCTCGGACGAAGAGATATTCGTTTTCTGTATATATAGCGGACAGACAACACCAAATAAGACACACGAAAACACAGAGCGCTGCTGAAGACACAGAAGCTGGCGTTCTTTGTTCTCAGGAGTGCTTTATAGTTTCCTGGTCCGTGACGTCACCCGCTCTGACGTCCCGTCACACTATTGGTTCGATTTCACGAGTGCTTCAAGACGTAATAACGCAGAGGTGATCCCAATGCGATTCAACGCAACGTCGATGTTCCCATGAAAGGGAACCACACTTCGCCGTTTCTCCCAATCCACCCAGATCCAGGATCCTCTGAATCCTCCTCGCCTTCAGTGGAAGCTGGAGAGGATGATGAGGGTGCCACAACAAAATCAGGATCTGACTCTCTTGAGTCTGTGGTGTCAGAGGGAGAAGACAATACATCCTGCAGCTCGCTGGAGGCGTCAGGCTGCATAATCATTTCTAAAACTTCGGTACAAGTCAAGCCCTTTCTCATGTTGCTTGCTGCTCTTCTCACCATCAAATGACCAGCAGGATGGCATGCAAGTGTTTAAATCCACTTACCTTGTTTTTGTTTAGTCTGTACTTCTCACCATCAAAAGGCAGCAGGTGCATAAATACATTTACTTTGTTTTTGTTTACTCCATGTAGTTCTGAGAGCTGAGGTGCATATTTTGATTTTCTCAGACACATCAAGGTAATTTGGCATAAGGTCTCTCTCACTCACTCTCTCTCTCTCTTTTTTTTTTTTTTTTGCACAGGCCTATCTAAAGGGTTAATGGTGCCACCTGGTGATCAACAGTAAAAATTACAAATTTTACCTCTTCCTAACAGGGAAAACCACCAACAATCAGAATGCATGATTATATGGTGTCATGGCATTTTACTAATCTTTGACATGCCCAAGACTGTGATAAAAGGTAAAAACATATTCAGTCCACAATCACTTTTTATATTGAAAATAAGTCATTTTGTATGTTTTTTTTCCCCCAAACCAGTGACATCATTTATGAACTTGGCAATTAAAGAGTAAAAATCCTGGATTTTTTTTTTTAAACATTTAGTAATTTTGATCAGGACTGAGGTTGATTAATAGATTTATGCAAAAACTTTTAAAAAAAATTTATCTGATACATTTTTACAGCAGTTTAATGTAGTGGATGTTTTCATCCCGAACATAACGAAAGAGTAGTGAATTTGCCCGCAGTGTATTGTTAAGTTTTTGAAAATTTTCAAAGCATTTTCCCAAAATATGTGTCAAAATAAGATTTGTCACCAAAAATCATTCCATTTGCTGAAACAGAAAAAGTTGTGGCCAAATTAAGACTCAACAGCACCCCATAGTGGACGAAAACGTCCCCAACATAACATAAGGGCTAGATAAACTAGTAGGCTATAATAATAATATTTCTGAGATAAACACGCATAGGTTGCCGAATTTATGGACACACAGAAGAAAGACTTGTCTAGGCTCTGCCTCAGTACGGTATGTGTCAAGCCATTCGTTATTCTGGCTGTTTGATGAGAAAGAGATTGAATGTAGTTGCAATAAACGTGTGAAGAATCCATAGCAGCGGAGGACTATTTTATTCTGCTGCACTGAACTGCGGAAGAACTGATGACGGCACAGTTTAATGTTTGGTTGACCAATCAGCAGAAAGGGGTGTTTCATTCCCGCCCACATGTAGCTAGAGATCAAATATTTAAGTCGTTTATTCATTTTCTACCCCTGAACAAAAAACGAAAATCAAGCCGTATTCTTGTTTTTCATTTTGTTTGAAAAAAAAAAGAAAGATGCCTTTTTTTTTTTAATTTTCTGATTTCTATAATAAATCAAAAAATGAATGACCATGACATGCAGGAAAAAAAATAGTAGGCTAAATCTGTCACAGTAGGTCTCAAACACTAGGCGAAACGAAGAAGAGTAGATGAATACAGGCTTTAATGATAACACGTAGGAATAACACAACCATACAAGGACGAGAACGGACGAGGAATGAGGATGAACACAGGGCTTAAATACATGTAGCAAACAAAGGGAACTGAACAAGGTGAAGAGATAATTAGACACAGGTGAATCAAATGAACTAATGAAACAGAATGGGGAAAACTAGGTCACAGGGGAAGCACAGAAACATGAGGATTTGTAACAGTTCGCCCCCTCCCGGATAGGCGCGTCCTCGTGCCGTAAGAGTCCAACTGAGGAGGGAGGGTGGGGGTTCTGGAGGAGAGCAGAGTAAAACAAAAAACAAGAAAAGAGTCCAGGGAACAGAAAACACAGTCCAAGGGGGCGTGGAGGGTGGGAGGAGCCAGGGGAAGACCAGGAGCAGGATGAGCAGATGGAAATTCCAGAGTTCAGCCAGGATGGTGATCCACGGCGGAGTCGAGGGAGGGAGGAGCCATGGTGTTAAACTCCTCAACGAAACTGTGGGGATGACTGATGGAGACGGAGCCGATGGAGAAGGAGCCCAGAGCGCAGATGGATGGCCGATGACCAGGCAGGACACCGCAGGCTTCGGAGGCCACGAGGGAGGCGTGGCGACGATCCCTTGAGGAGGAGCCGGGGTGCCAGAGGTCTGAGGTGGAACTGGAGCGACAGAGGGCCGAGGCGGAACCGGAGGGAGGGCGGAGCCAGACGGAGCCGTAGGGGTGGAAAGACGTTGCGCAGCAGACGACTCGTAAGTCCGTGGCGAAGGCGTGGCGACGTCCGACCAAGGTGTAGCCGGAGGTTCGAGGGAGCCCGGTGTAGCCGAATGGCCGATGGTCCCAGGCGGAGCCGAGGGGGGAAGGAGCCATGGCGGAGGAGTCTGGACGACGAGCCGAGGTGGAGAGACTGGATCGGAGGCAAGAGGCGGAGCTAAGGGGTCCAGGCATCCAGACGGTGCAGTTGAACGGCTGGCCCGAGGTGGATCCACACCACAGAGGGCTGGTAGAGGAGAAACTGAGGTGCCAGCGTGAGACAGCAGCGACTGGGCAGAGGAACTGAATGGCAGCAGGAGAGGAGGCGGGAGAGGGAGGTTGGAACACAGGAGACACAGGGCTGGACGGAACCAGCGGGGAGAAGGACAGTTCTGGGCTGGACGGAACCAGCGGGGAGACGGACAGTTCTGGGCAGGACGGAACCAGTGGGGAGACGGACAGTTCTAGGCTAGATGGAACCAGCGGGGAGATGGACAGTTCTGGGCTGGACGGAACCAGCGGGGAGACGGACAGTTCTGGGCTGGATGGAACCAGCGGGGAAAGGAGACTCAGAGAATCAAATGAACTAATGAAAAAGAATGGGGAAAACTAGGTCACAGGGGAAGCACAGAAACATGAGGATTTGTAACAAAATCATGTGCACAATTTATTAATTCGTTCCCTCGATTTACTAAAATGGAACCTCATTTTTTGGTATATCCTCAAACATAACTTCTTAAGACTTGTGGCTTTGGGCCCAGTGTATTTCTAGCTTTGCAGGCATCTTTATTATTATTATTAAAGAGAAAAATGTTAATTATTATTATTAATGAGAAAAAAGATGTTATGCAAAAAAAACATTTTCATTCCATTAAACTTCAGCTTGTCTAAATTAGTTTTGTACTTAAATTAATTCTAAAACTTTGAGAATAAAAATGAATACTTTCAAATGATACCACAACTATGCTCATACTCTAAATGGTTTAGGAAAGACGTTCAAGCATGTCATTTTCCTGTTTGGGGCTCAAAAGGTTAATGTAAGTAAAATTTCCAGTTATTAATTTTAATTCATTTCTCAGAATGTGTATTTCTTGTTTGTAATTTCACCATTGTAACACCTTAAAATATTACTGAAGTCAGAATCACCGCTGTTGTGCTCTTCCCCTAACACACTGAATCTGCCAATGTAATTACAGTTGTTCGAAAACTGTTCTAGAGTGAGTTTGAAGAGAAAGAGCGGCAAATCCATATCTGGAGACTTGTGCCTCTGTTGGTAATAAAAACAATCCAGTCACCATTGAGTATTTCACTTTCAGCGGTTAGAGTGTTGAGAAAAAGAGACTACCTCTTTTGTTATATCAACCAATCATCGTAGAGACATGAATTACGCAATATTAGTTTGAATTGCTAGCACTGATCGGGAGAGTAGAGATACTGAATATTTTATTTTTAATTTATTAATTAAATGTGTAATGTATTAATTCCTTAATAACATATTTTATTAACTAATAGTCCAAGTTAATGTGTTAATTACCACAATGGGTTGAAGCCATGTATTTCAACTTCAAATTATCTGCTTTAATCAATCATTAGCTAATGATTTGCAAATGCATCATTATGTTATGACTTTACTTGTTGAGGCACATGACTATTAACTAATTGTTAAGTAATATGTCATTATGGTTTTGACATCCACACAAAGCCATGGATTTCAATTTCCAACCATCTACAACCGTGATTCCTCTGTACCTGTAATGACGAGTCGACAGAATGAGGATCCATTTGCAGCTTTTATTAAGATAATCACCAAAGCAGACAGGGGCAAAGGCAGAGACACAAACAGGGACAGGCAATGGTCGAGGCAGGCGGCAGACAAACAGGGTAAAGTCACAGGCAATGGTCAGGGCAGGCGGCGAACAAACACAGTCCAATAAACAGGCAAGGATCAGGGCAGGCGGCGAGCAAACACAGTCCAATAAACAGTCCAACGGCAACAGAAATACAATCCACAAGAAAACGCTCAGTAGTGATCACCGGGGAAAATCAAGACTTCGCAAAGGGTGTGTATGTGTGTCTTAAATAGTGTGAGTGTAATGAGGTGCAGGTGTGTGCGCAATCAGTCCCAGGAATGAGGGCCTATGGGAAACGTAGTCCGAATGTAAACCAGTCAATACTCAGGTGACAGCTCCCTCCGGTGGTGCGGAGGAGGAGGCGCGAGAGCCACATTCGTGACAGAGCCCCCCCCCTGCGAGCGGCTCCAGACGCGAGGAAGCGGGCGCCGGGGTCTACCGCGTGGTCGAAGGGCCGGTCTTTCCGGATGCGTCCGGTGAAATTCCACTATGAGTGACGGGTCCAGGATATCATCCGAATTGACCCAGGATCGCTCCTCCGGGCCGTACCCCTCCCAGTCGACTAGGTACTGTAGTCTCCTACCCCGGCGCCTGGAATCGAGCAGTTCTCGAACCTGATAGGCCTCCTCGCCTTCGATCGTCAAGGGAGGGGGGTTGCGGGCCTTGGCTCCCTCCGACTCTCTTCTCGGACCACCAGAGGGTTTCAGCAACGACACATGGAAAGTGGGAGAAACACGGTAATTAGCAGGTAGGTTCAAACAAAATGACACAGGAGTAATTTGCTTGGTAATTTGAAAAGGCCCTACAAACCTGGGACTGAGCTTTTTGCATGGAAGTCTTAGACACAGGTCCCTGGTTGACAGCCAGACCCACTGCCCCACAGTGTATTCAGGATTGGGACGGCGATGTCGATTGGCCTGTAGCTCTTGTCGTCTTACAGCTCGTTGGAGGTGATGGTGGGCCAGGTCCCAGGTCTCCTCGCTGCGTTGCATCCACTCGGTTACTGAGGGCAGGTTGGATGGTTCCCCGGACCAGGGGAAGAGTGGAGGCTGGAAACCCAGGACGCATTGGAAAGGCGTGATGCCAGTGGCAGGCTTTTGTAGAGAGTTCTGGGCATATTCGGCCCACAGCAGGTAGCGGCTCCACTCTGACTGGTTCTGATGACAGTACGTGCGTAGGAACCTGGTGGTACCCGGAGGTGAGGCTGATATTGACGTTTAAGTGTTTGAAGAAAGCTGTCCATACCCGGGATGTAAACTGTGGGCCCCTGTCAGACACAATGTCCTCTGGAAGACCATAGAACCGAAACATAGTTGCATAAGATTTTGGCTGCTTCAAATGCGGTGGGTAGCTTGGGGAGTGGTATGAGACGGCATGCTTTGGAGAACCGGTCAATTACAGTGAAGATGGTGGTGTGACCACGGGATTCAGGGAGGTCAGTGACAAAGTCAACGGCTATATGGGACCATGGACGTTGGGGAATGGGCAGCGGTTGCAACAGACCCGCTGGGGCTTGATGTGATGCTTTAGAAGTTTGACAGGCTGCGCACTGGTTGATGAATTGGGTGGTGTCTGGTACCATGGTGTCCCACCAAAACCGGTTCTGTAGTAGGTGTAGTGTGGCTGTGATGCCAGGGTGGCCAGAGCTGGGGAAATCGTGAACTTGGTGTAACAATTTGTCGCGGAGGTGTGCAGGTACGAAGGTGCGATCCGGTGGGCAGTTTGGTGGTGGTGCTGTTAGTTCATTCGCTTGGGTGATTTCGGTCATGACGTCCCACTGAACCGGAGCGAGCAGCAGTTTGACTGGGATTATATTTTCTTCGTTCTCCGACCGTTCCCTCTCCTCTGTCTGACGAGATAGGGCGTCTGCCTTGACGTTCTTTGACCCGGGTCTGTAGGTCACCGTGAATTGAAACCGGGTGAAGAACATGGCCCCCCTAGCTTGTCGGGGGTTCAGACGTTTAGCAGACCGGAGGTATTCCAGGTTCTTGTGGTCGGTTAGTATGGTGAACGGGTGTTGTGCTCCCTCCAGCTAGTGGCGCCACTCCTCCAACGCCGCCTTCATAGCCAAGAGCTCCCGATTGCCTACATCGTAATTGCACTCTGCCGCTGACAATTTCCTGGAGTATAATGCACAAGGGAACATCTTTGCGGGATTACCTTGACGCTGTGAGAGTATGGCCCCAATGCCTGTGTTGGAGGCGTCGACCTCGACTATGAAGAGGAGTTCTGGGTTTGGGTGGCGGAGAATGGGTGCTGTGGTGAATCGTTCCTTTAGTTCTTGAAAGGCGTGCACCGCCTCGTGGGACCAGGAGAGGCGTGTGGACTGTCGTTTGGTCATGGAGGTTAACGGGGCAGCGATGCCACTGAAGTTCCGTATGAACCGCCTGTAGAAGTTGCCGAACCCCAGAAACCGCTGTAGTTCCTTTAACGTGCGTGGTTGAGGCCACTCAAGCACCGCCCTCACCTTGTTGTCGTCCATCGCCACTAACTCTTGACTGACGACGTAGCCCAGGAATGAGGTGGAGGTGCGGTGGAATTCACATTTTTCGGCTTTGGCATACAGTTTGTGTTGAATGAGCCGCTGCAGTACGGACCGGACATGTTGGACGTGTTCCTCGAGGGTCTTGGAGTAGATGAGTATGTCGTCGATGTAGACGATGACCCAGCGATTGAGCATGTCCCGGAAGACGTCGTTGATGAAGGACTGAAAGACGGAGGGACTGTTGGCCAGCCCGAAGGGCATAACAAGGGTCTCATAGTGGCCGGTGGTGGTGGAGAAGGCCGTCTTCCATTCGTCCCCCTCTCGGATGCGAATCAGATTGTACGCACACCGGAGATCCAGCTTTGTAAAGTACCTGGCCTGTCTTAACTGCTCCAGGGCTGCGGGGACTAATGGCAGAGGATAGCGGAACTTTACTGTGATATCATTCAGACCACGATAGTCGATGCAGGGCCGAAGACTGCCGTCCTTTTTCTTAACGAAGAAGAAGCCGGATGCCGCCGGGGAGGTAGATGTTTTCATGGCGGCTGACTCAGGCTGTGACAGGGGAAATATTCTGCCCTTGGGGGGTGTCGTACCAGGTAGGAGATCTATAGCACAGTCACTGGAGCGGTGAGGTGGTAGTTTGGTGGACCTGCTTTTGCTAAATGCGATCAGCATACTCAGTAGGTATGTCGGGCTCAGTGGTGTCGGACTCGTGAACAGTGACGGTCTGCACAGGTATGGGAGTGATCCGTTTCAGACAGCGATTGTGACAAGCGGCGTCCCACTGAACGATCTGGCCCTCCTTCCAGGAAATTAGCGGGTTGTGGGTTCTGAGCCACGGGAGACCAAGGATGACCGGGTTGCTGGGTGAGTGGATGACGTAGAATTGGATGAGCTCGTGATGAAGGGCTCCCACCTGTAGAGTCAGTTCGACAGTGATGTGCGCCACTCTTCCACCACCGACGGGTCTCCCATCTAGCGCCTCCACTGTCAATGGAGAGTTACAGTCTGTTAATGTGATGTTGTGTTCGTTGATGAATGTATCAGACATGAAGTTGCCCGCTGCACCAGAGTCCAGAAGTGCGTGCGTGGTTATGCGTTGATCATTCAGAGCTACTTGTATGGGAATTTTGAGGCAGTTAGAGGAATAAGCGGTGGGAGGTGGAGAACTCACCGCTTTTGGGTTTGACGGAGTGGGTCGAATGGGGCAGTTGATCTTGATGTGACCAGCTTGGCCGCAGTAGAGGCACAGATGAAGTTGTCGTCTCCTCTCGCGTTCCTCTGGGCAAAGCGGAGTGTATCCGAGCTGCATGGATTCCGAGGGAGGCGCGGTCAAGGCGGACAGCTGAACAGGGCGTCGTGAGCGGAGAAGATTGTCAATGTGAATGGCTAGTTCGATGAATTCGTTAAGCGATCTTCCCTCGTCGCGGCATGCGAGCTCGGCTTGCAGTTCCAGGGACAGCCCCTTTCGAAACAGCCCCTTTCAGCGTGTCCTCGACCCAGTTCGTCTGAGCGGCGAGGGTTCGGAAATTTAAAGCATAATCCGCAGCCGTGGTTTTACCTTGACTCAGCGACAGCAATAGATCCCCAGCGCTCTTGCCTCCCTCTGGATGTTCGAACACTTCCTTGAAGCTTCGCAGGAAGGCCGAGAAGGTGGGAAACACGGAACCATCCTCTCGCCATACCGCCGTGGCCCAATCCAGCGCTCGACCAATCAACAGGGAGCAAACAAAGGAGATCCGACTGGATTCAGTGGGATAGAGAGACGGCTGCTGGTTGACAAAGAGAGAACATTGGAGAAGAAATCCCTTACATTTAGCGGGGTTGCCGTCAAACTTCTCTGGGAGTGCGAGGCGTGGATTCACGGCGGGAGCGGCAGTGAAGGCTTGACTGACGGAGGCCGCAGGCGGTGGCGTGGCAACCTCGGTGGCGTTGAATCGAAGGCCCTGCAGAGTTTTCACCAGCTCCTCGGTAAGGGAAGTCAATCGATTCAATTGGTGTTGATGAACTGGTTGGCTTGGGCAGACAGCTCGGTGGAAATTTGCATGATCGCTGTTGGATCGCTGTTTGGCGAAGTCTTCTGTAATGACGGGTCGACAGAATGAGGATCCATTTGCAGCTTTTATTAAGATAATCACCAAAGCAGACAGGGGCAAAGGCAGAGACACAAACAGGGACAGGCAATGGTCGAGGCAGGCGGCAGACAAACAGGGTAAAGTCACAGGCAATGGTCAGGGCAGGCGGCGAACAAACACAGTCCAATAAACAGGCAAGGATCAGGGCAGGCGGCGAGCAAACACAGTCCAATAAACAGTCCAACGGCAACAGAAATACAATCCACAAGAAAACGCTCAGTAGTGATCACCGAGGCAAATCAAGACTTCGCAAAGGGTGTGTGTGTCTTAAATAGTGTGGGTGTAATGAGGTGCAGGTGTGTGCGCAATCAGTCCCAGGAATGAGGGCCTATGGGAAACGTAGCCCGAATGTAAACCAGTCAATACTCAGGTGACGGCTCCCTCCGGTGGTGCGGAGGAGGAGGCGCGAGAGCCACATTCGTGACAGTACCAGATGAACTGCTGATTCAAAGGCAGAACACTGAGAACATGCAGCCGGGCACTGCTATTTCATAACACCATTTCAAGACTGGACAAAGAGAATAGAACCCATTATAATCAGTAATATTGATACTACACTGGATGCAGGATGACACTACACAACAACAAAATGCTACTTCTGTTATGAAGGACAAATGGACTTGCAATGGTCTGTCATAATGATCGCATCCGGTTTAAACACAGTGTAAAAGTGGTCAGTAGTTCAGATTCTGGTGTGCTGATATTTGTGTGCAACCCAACTTACCCATCCTCCAAACACATTCTCTGACATTACACTCACTGCATGTGCAACTGTCAAAACCCATTAATTACATATTACTTAACAATTAGCTAATAGTCATGTGCCTCAACAAGTAAAGTCATAACATAATGATACATTTTCAAATCATTAGCTAATGATTAATTAAAGCAGATAACTGAAAGTTGAAGTATATGGCTTCAACCCATTGTGGTAGTTGTTCTGGCTTTGCCAATTTTATCGTTTTTTGCTCCCCCTGCTGGTAATTTTATATTCTGCAGATTAAATATGTTTTATTCAGTTTCCTGGGTTCAAAAAGAACAATGCGCACAGCACATGGTAGCGCACGTTTAATTTGCCATGTCAGTCAATCGGATTACGGTGTATCATGTTCTGTCCTCTTGGAATGCCAGTCAGTACAGTGGCAGTGAGAAAAGGCAGCAGTGTAAACCTCCATTCCCCCAATCTCCACATAGCTTCTCACACCATTCTAAGAGTCCAGCTGCTCCCATGCACCTTCCTAGACGAGACAAAAATCATCCTACTCATCACTCTAGTCATGATGTTGCCACGTATGACTTAGCTAAGTTTTTAGCACGTGACATCTTGGCTTAACAAATTTGATGACTGTCCTGAAAACTATCTGGCCTGGAAATCATCATTTCTCAATGCCATCAAGAACCTTGATCTTACAGCAGGTGAGGAATTTGATTTAATGATTAGATGGCTGGGGAGAGATTCAGCAGATCATGCCTATCGCATTAAGTCTGTAAATGTAAGGAATTTACCAGCTGGTCTTGAACTCATCTGGGAGAGGCTAGATATGACCTACGGATCACCAGAAGCTATTGAAAAAGCTCTCTTCACAAAAATAGAGACTTTTCCAAAAATATCAGCCAAAGACCATGATAAGCTCCGGGAATTAGGAGACTTGCTTACAGAGATTGAAGCAGCGAAGATTGGCGGTGATCTACCCGGGCTCACTTAACTAGATACAGCAAGAGGAGTTAATCCTATTGTGCAAAAGTTGCCCTTTGGACTCCAAGAAAAGTGGATGATGCAGGGTTCACACTACAAGTACACATATGGAGTTTCTTTCCCACCATTCTCCTTCTATGTGGAATTTGTGTGTGCAGAAGCAAGAGCACGCAATGATCCAAGCTTCAATATTTCTTCGCTTTCCATAAACCCTGGTGGAAAGATCAGGTATAATGAAAGCCACATCCATGTTCATAAACCTGTTTTAGTCCATAAAACGGATGTGATGTCCTCCTCTAATCTTTCTCATGCCAAGAGTCTTCAGAGAGGAACCAACGAGGTTGAGAAGCAATGTCCAATACATCGTAAACCTTATCCTCTCAAGAAATGCAGAGGCTTCAGAGAAAAGCCAATAGAGGAACAAAAAAGGATCTTAAGGGAGCTGTCCATTTGTTTTAGATGCTGCTCATCTAACAAACATGTGGCTAAGAATTGTGATGTGTCAATTAAATGTTCTGAATGCGAGAGTGACAGACACCTGGCTGCTCTTCATCCGGGCCCAGCGCCGTGGCGTTTTGGTTCTACACCTCTTTCACTGCATGGCGGGGAGGAAGAGGAGTCTTGCGGTGGAGACGTGTCATCAAAGTGCACCAAGATTTGTGGCAAAGGGTTTAGTGACAAGTCATGCTTTAAAATATGCCTTGTGAATGTTTATCCTGCTGGCAGCCCTGACCTAGGCAGGAGAATTTACACCATTATAGATGAGCAAAGCAATAGATCCTTGGCCAGATCAGAATTTTTTGACATGTTCAATGTGCAGGGAACTTCTGCGCCGTACACATTAAAGATGTGTGCTGGAGTAGTCCAAGCAACTGGAAGAAGAGCTCAAGGGTTCATCATTGAGTCTGCAGATGGTGAGATCAATTTTCCACTTCCTACTCTCATCGAATGCAATAGTATGCCAGATAACAGAGATCAAATACCAACCCCAGTTGCTGCCCTGCATCACAGCCACCTAAATGAAATAGCAGAAAAGATACCACCTATTGATCCAAATGCTGAGATACTGCTCTTGCTGGGAAGAGACATAATAAGATCACATAGTCTGCGAACAACTCAATGGTCCTCATGATGCTCCGTATGCCCAAAAATTGGACCTTGGTTGGGTCATTGTGGGAAATGTGTGTCTAGGAAAGTGTCACAAGCCTTCTCCGGTGAACTGCATGAGAACACACATCTTTGAGAATGGCAGACCAAGCTACTTCAGTCCATGCAATAATCACATTGTACTGAAGGAGATGTTTAATGAGAAAACCCAGTACCAGAAACCATCACACTCGCCATACCCACAAGTAAGCCTATTAAGCTGCAGACTTGGTGAGTTAGTATTTCAGCAGACCAAAGATGACAATAAATTTGCACCTTCAGTTGAGGATCAGTTATTCCTGGACATGGATAAGGAATTCCTCAAGGACTCAAGTAACAGCTGGGTAGCACCATTGCCATTTCGTGAGCCAAGGAGACACTTGCCCAACAACAGAGAGTATGCAGTAAGACGTTTCATGTCTCTTCGTCGCAACCTTGACAAACGACCAAAGATGAGAGATGATTTCATAGAGTTCATGCAAAGAATACTCGACAATAACCATGCAGAGCTAGCTCCTCCTTTACAAGATGGCCAAGAGATCTTCCTTCATTTGGCGTGTACCATCCAAAAAAAAAACAGACCAAATACGAGTTGTATTTGACTCTAGTGCACAGTTTGATGGAGTATCTCTCAATGATGTACTGCTGTCTGGCCCTGACCTTAACAATAGCCTGTTAGGAGTCCTCATAAGATTTCGAAAGGATCCTATCGCCATCACAGCCGACATACAGCAGATGTTTCACTGCTTCTTGGTCCGGGAGGACTGTCGTGATGTTTTACGCTTTCTATGGCATCATGACAATGATCTGACTAAAGAGGTTGTGGACTACAGGATGCGAGTTCACGCATTTGGAAATAGCCCTTCACTGGCAGTGGCCATTTATAGAATTCGCCGAGCTGCCAGAGAAGAAGAGAAAGAATATGGCACTGATGTGAGGAAATTCATTGAACAAGATTTCTATGTAGATGATGACTTAAAGTCATTTCCTACAGAGGAAGAGGCAATCAATGTGCTTAAAAGAGCACAAGAGGCACAAGAGCTGCTTCAAACCTCAGGCTTCATAAAATTGCTGCAAACAGAGCCAAAGTAATAGATGCCTTTCCAAATGAAGATTTGGCTAAGGATGTCAAATGCCTTGACCTCTCCACGGATGACTTACCTGATCAGTGAAGCTTGGGGGTACAGTGGAACCTAATGTCGGATACGTTCACCTTCCAAGTGCCTGACACTGAAAAGCCATACACACGTAGAGGAGTGCTGTCAACAGTGAACAGCTTGTTTGATCCCCTTGGATTCCTAGCTCCAATCACAATCCAGGGCCGTCTACTCTTAATAGAACTCTCATCGCAGACACATGAGTGGGACACACCACTGCCTGAAAACAGACATGAAGAGTGGACACAGTGGTGTCATTCGCTGGAAGACCTAAGAAGTCTGGACATTCCACGCATGTATGTATCCATTCCACTTTCTGAAGCCAAACACACTAAAATATGTGTCTTCTCGGATGCCTCCATGAAGGCTATCTCAGCTGTTGCATACTTGAGAGCCTCGGATCAGAATGGCAAAACAGAGGTTGGCTTTGTTCTTGGCAAGGCAAAGTTGGCTCCAAAGCCTGATCTCTCTGTCCCTAGGCTGGAACTATGTGCTGCAGTCCTGGCTGTCGAACTGACTGAACTCATTACAGAAGAGATTAATCTAAAGCTGGATAGAATAAGGTTCTACACAGATAGTAGAGTAGTGTTAGGCTACATCTATAATGAGTCAAGACGGTTCCATATATATGTGAGCAACAGAGTGCAGCGCATCAGGCAGTCTTCTCAGCCTGAACAACGGAGGTACGTTTCCTCTGAACAAAATCCTGCCGATCATGGCTCTCGTTCTGTTTCATCTTCGAAGCTTGAGGCCACAACCTGGCTCACAGGACCTTCATTTTTGCATCATCCATCAGAGCAGCCCTCTGATCACCCAAACTCATACGATCTTATTAACCCAGAGGAAGATGTTGAAGTTCGTCCAGAGGCTAAAGTCTTGTCTACCCACATCAAAGTGAATCAGTTAGGTACCAAAAGATTTGAGCAATTCTCAGACTGGAGAATAGTCGTCAGAGCTGTGGCATGGCTGCATCACATTGCTCATTGTTTCACTGGACCAAGTAACGATAGTCAGTGCACTGGTTGGCATTGGTGCTCAAAGGGCTTATCTGTAAGTGATCTCCTGAAGGCAGAGGAAATCATCATCAAGAGTGTACAACATGAAGTGTATACAGATGAGCTGAAAAGCATCACTTCTACAAGTGAAATTCCGTCACATAGTCCACTTTTAAAGTTGAATCCAATCATCTACAGCAACGATTTGCTAAGAGTTGGTGGACGCATCAGACAAGCAGAGCTAGGAGATAAAGAAACAAATCCCCTCATCATCCCGGCTCACCGCATCACATCACAGTCCTACTGGTCAGACATTTTCATGATTGTGTGCAGCATCAGGGCAGACATCTTACGGAAGGCACCATAAGATCTAATGGTTTCTGGATAATTGGGGCTAAACGATACATTAGCAGTATTATCCAGAGGTGTGTTAACTGCCGTAAACTAAGAGGCAAGATGGAGGAACAACAAATGGCCTACCTGCCAGCGGAAAGGCTGCAAATGGATCCACCCTTTTCCTTTGACGGCTTAGATGTTTTTGGGCCATGGGAGGTGGTCTCACGCTGCACAAGGGGTGGCCAAGCAAATAGCAAGAGGTGGGCAGTGTTGTTCACTTGCATGTGTACCAGAGGAGTTCACATAGAGGTGATTAAGTCGATGACTTCCTCAAGTCTTATTAATGCTCTCAGAAGATTCTTTTCTATTAGAGGTCCTGCCAAGCAGCTGCGCTCCGACTGTGGAACAAATTTCGTTGGTGCCTCTAGAGAGCTTAAAATAAGTGAGAACGAACAAACAGAGGTGAGAGAATACCTACTTGAGCAAAGATGTTCCTGGGTTTTTAACCCACCAACACTCTTCTCATATGGGTGGCGCCTGGGAACGTATGATTGGTATAACAAGGCGAATCCTGGATTCAATGCTTTTAAAAAACAAGTACACACAGCTTACTCATGAAGTCTTAGTGACATTCATGTCTGAGGTCACAGCCATCATTAATGCATGGCCTCTAGTCCCAGTCTCCACAGATCCTGAATTCCCCTTCATCCTAACACCATCTATGCTTCTGACACAAAAGGCCAGTAATCTCCCAACTCCACAAGAAGATTTCAGTAAGAAAGGCATGCTCCTATGTCAATGGAAACAGGTTCAAACATTAGCAGAAACATTCTGGAATAGGTGGAGGAAGGAGTATCTCGGAACACTTCAGAACCGTCGCAATTGGTTTCACAAACATCCAAACATCAAAGAAGGTGACATTGTACTGCTCAAAGACAAACAATTCAAAAGAAATGAGTGGCCGATGGGGATAATTGTGAAGGCTGTTCCCAGTACAGACGGTATTGTGAGGAAAGTGAAAACTGTTCAGCATGGGACAACAAAAATCTATCACAGACTTGAGTTAGTATACCTCGTGTCTTCAGATCAAGCAGTTTAATCCAGTAATTGCTAGTGTATATGGTATCTTTGAGATACCAGACGGGGAGTGTTCTGGCTTTGCCTATTTAATCGTTTTTGCTCCCCCTGCTGGTAATTTTATATTCTGAAGATTATATTTGTTTTATTCAGTTTCCGGGTTCAAAAAGAACAATGCGCACAGCACATGGTAGCGCACGTTTAATTTGCCATGTCAGTCCATCGAATTAACGCTGGGTACGAAGCCAGTACAGTAGTTAACACATTCATTTACACTATTGGTTAATAAAATATGTTAAGGAATTAATGACACATGACACATTTTATTAATAACAATTCATATATTACTTAATCTATTAATCAGATAGACTCTTTATTAGTTGCTGATGCAGTAATCATTAATTAATGATTTGCATTAATGTTGCAACAGCAACAATACTACGATGAGTTTGAAATAATGTGCATATTACAGACTTTAAGATGAGGGCGACAGGAAAATATGAGTGAATGAGATGAAATATTGAGAGATGACAGAAGTGTTTATATATATCCAGAAATATCCAGGATGCGAGCGGTCCTGCTTCGCATTATGAATCAGAGGATCAGGTCTGTGTGATAGGGAGCTGCCAGCTGATCATTTCCCCAGCATGTCACGAAAAACACTCCCTGCATCCCAATGTGCATACTATCCACCCTACATAGTAGCTATTGAATATTACTAATGTCACATAGCCTACGTTTTATGATGGATGGATAGTATGCACATTGAGACACAGGCACTGTCTTTACAGCACATGGAGTGCGATAATGCACAGCTTTGCCAAACAGACACAGAGAATATAACCAATTTAAGCGCCATCACTTCGAATTAATTTATAAATTTAGCTCTTAATGAGAGCTCTGTAGTCTCACCAATAAATCACCAAGACCATTCAAACATTTTCATGACATTTAATTTGTAAAATGACTTTGATTCCTGAACTGGTTCTTAGGCTCGGCTCTCTATCACTGTAACCAGAAAAACTTTTACCTGCCGTGGGTCATGCCGGAAGCCAAAACCCGGAAGTGTGAAAAAGGCTAATCAGCTTCACTGATCGGCAGAACGTGCTCTTTTAACATGGACATTTAAAAGGACAGAAGGATGGATTTTTTGAAAGGAATTATATTTATATTCTCTTGCTGTGTATGTGTCATTTTCTTTTTTCAGATTTTATGTCTAAAAGTGACCAAAAAGCTATTTTAAACCACTACAATTAGTGTGCCTCCTCTATTTTAACCCTTAAATGCATGAATGTTTCACCAAACATTCTTACAAATTTGTTTTTTTTTTAGGCACCTGGATCAATAACTAATACGAATGGATCTCTACCTGTCGCGATAATATAAAACTCTCCTCACATTAGAGCAACAATTACAGAAGAATAAAATAAAGCATATTTTGTTACCTTTTGGAGCTCAGAAGGGTTCAGTTTGAGCAGATGTTTTATGCCATCATCACTTTCCTCGTCAGAGCTCATTTCCCAACTACATTCAGCAAATTATAGTTTTGAGGAAACTATTCTCAAACATATTCTCAGAACTATCATTTTCAACATCTTCAAAATCAATATTTTGATCGCTCACAGCTTCACCAGATCCATCATCAAGTGACAGTGACACTCATATTTGATTGCATTCAGTACTTGCTCTGCAGTAAATCGCTGAGCCATTTCACGTTTTGCTAATGATACTTCCTATTCTTTCATTTTCTGTCTAAATTAAGGGTCACTTCATTATTGTGTATCAGACATTGCCTTGTGAAATAAAAGTGAATTGCACTTATTCCGTCATCAAAGATTCAATTATTGTTGTGCAGAAAAAAATATACAAACACTGATACACACCTCGGGTCGTTAGCGACCCTATACAATTTTTACAAAAAAAAAAAAAAAAAAATGGGAAAACAGGCATTCTTTTATAATTTTATGATTTTTTTCTTGTTATATTGTTTACAATGAATTGATTGAGGAATACTAAGAAGGTTGATGTCTAACTTTAAAAAATTAATGAGGAGGAGGGTAATGAATGATGTCCTGGGTCGATAAAGAGCTGAGGTATGCATTTAAGGGTTAAAACTCACGAGCCGCCACTGGAGGTGACAGTGAAAAGTGACAATACAAACCAAATGTACATCAAGCGAAATGCCCCCAAAATGCAGAGACAAGAAGATGCAATTCGTTCCCCGACCCCCCTCCCAGCAGACATATGTACTGCTGCTGCTTCGAAGCGCCATGGCACTCAATTAAAAAAAAATCTCTGTAAACGCTTGCATTTTTTTGCAAGACTATAAGTGTGTCCCATCCGGTGATCAAAATTTCTACACACACATGCAGTCTTCTCGCCCACTTGAACACTTGAGCCAAATACAGGAAATATGTCAAGTAGACAAGTGGTCAAGTGCAAAGACCACAAATGTGGGTATTTGGACAGGACATAAGTCATGTGGTAGCCTAGGCACACATAGTACACTTATCATTTTCAATACTTTGCATTTTAAAATACACTTCTAAATGTCTGTTCAGTAGTCGATGTGTAACTAACAGAAGACTTTTAAAATTGTAGTGCTTCTCTAAGTGATAAAAAGCAGTTGCAAATGTTGAACAAAATACACATAGCCTACTCATCTTTGCATCAATAAAATGTGCAACACTTTATGTTTTACTACCAAATTATATGTAATATATAATTAATTTAACTTGCAGTCGAATGTTTTCCTTGACATCTCGTGATTTCGGGGGATGCGAGTTCCCAAACATAATGCATGATGGAATACACTTAGCCTCGAATACCACTCCGAAATGGTATTCAAGGTAGTGTGAGTTTAGTGTGCATTTGTCACGAATACGGTTCCCGCGGCTCTTCCTCCCGGCCGCCGGAGGGAGCCGTCACCGGAGTTCTGATCATTTCCCATTCGGACTACATTACCCATGGCCCCTCATTCCTGAGACTGATTGCTCATGCACCTGCGCCGCATTACACTCACACTATTTAAGACACACACACACACTCACACCGCGAAGTCTTGATTTGCCTAGGTGATCATCTCTGAGCGTTTTCCCTGTGGACTGTTTATTTGTTACTGTTTGGACTGTTTACCCTTTGTGAATCTCCGCCGCCTGACTGGGTAGAGGACACCTTAAAGCTGTTGTTCCGCAAGGGCTTAACTTTGGAGCTACAAGCTGAGCTGGCATGTCGCGAAGAGGGAGGATCACTAAACGAATTCATTGAACTCGCCATCCACATTGATAATCTCCTTCGAGCTCGGCGTCCCAGCCGATTACCCTCCATGTCCAATGCTTTCGCTGAACCCATGCAGCTCGGATATACCCCACTTCTTCCCGAAGAACGTGAGAGAAGGCGCCAGTTACATCTGTGTCTCTACTGTGGCCAGGCCGGTCACATTAAGGTGAACTGCCCCATTCGACCCAGCACCCCCAATCCCAAAGCGGTGAGTGTTTCTCAACATACAGACTATGCATCCAACTGTCTAAGAATTCCCATTCAAATAACTGTCGATGAACGAGTCATATCTGCCCACGCACTCCTGGACTCTGGCGCGGCTGGAAATTTCATGTCTGACACATTCATTCACGACCACAAGATTGCTCTAACCAGCTGCCATTCTTCATTAACAGTGGAGGCGCTAGATGGAAAACCCATCGGAGGAGGAAAAGTGGCGCACATCACCACCGAGCTCGCCCTTCAGGTGGGAGCTCTCCATCACGAACAGATTCGCTTTTACGTCATTCACTCACCTAACAACCCAGTCATCCTTGGTCTGCCATGGCTCAGAACACACAATCCACACATCTCCTGGAAGGAGGGTCAGATCACGCAGTGGGATCCCACATGCCACCATCGCTGCCTGAGGTCTGTCACTCCACTATCCTCTCAAACCATCCCCAACTGCGAAACCGAACCCGATATAAAGTCAACCATACCAGCTGAGTACTTGGATCTAGCAATTGCTTTCAGCAAGACCAAATCGACGGATCTGCCTCCTCATCGCCCCAGCGACTGTGCCATAGAACTGCTGCCCGGTACTACACCGCCTAAGGGCAGAATATTCCCTCTATCACAGCCTGAATCCGCAGCCATGAAGTCTTACATTGAGGGGGAGTTGGCTAAGGGGTTCATTCGGCCTTCTACGTCACCGGCTTCCTCAGGCTTCTTCTTTGTTAAGAAAAAGGACGGCAGTTTACGGCCCTGTAGTCAAGTCAAGTCACCTTTATTTATATAGCGCTTTTTACAATGTAGATTGTCAAAGCAGCTTTACATTGATAACTGGTACATTGTTTGACTGCACAGCAGCTCTTAAAGAATAGTGTCAATGCAGGCAGATCAAAAGCACTGTTGAATATCAAAATGTCAAGTCAAGTGTCCCCAACTAAGCAAGCCAGAGGCGACAGCGGCAAGGAACCCAAACTCCATCAGGTGACATCAGGTGGCAGACAAGTGGCAAATTGGTGTTAAAATGGAGAAAAAAAACCTTGGGAGAAACCAGGCTTAGTCGGGGTGCCAGTTCTCCTCTGGCCAACAGTGCTTTGTTACAATTCAGGTTGCTATCATAAGTCCAATAGGATCGCAACATTAAAAGTATTTATTTCAGTTCCATCCAACTGAGGATCGTATTCATCACGCCGGTATGGACGGTTGTTGAGGAACTGTGTCGTGGCTGTCGTGTCGATGAGGCCTTCACAGGGGATGATCTAGTTGACTCAATCTCTGCTGATACTTCAGGGCTGCGTTGTGGTCGTGTCAAGGTGCAGGTCCTTGGTCTCACCTGGATACGGCCCGGATCCGGTTGACTACGGTGAACCTCGGGATAAACAGAAAGACTAATATTAGCGTAGATGCCATTCTTCTTCTGATGTAACGAGTACATCAGGTGTTATAGGAAGTGTTCCCGGTTCCGGCTGACCTAATTTATGCAGCCTAATAATCCTTTAACGGATTTGGAAATATAAATTGGTAATGTGTTATGTGTATGCCAGGTTAAAGAGATGCGTTTTTAGTCTAGATTTAAACTGACAGAGTGTGTCTGCTTCCCGAACAATGCTAGGAAGATTGTTCCAGAGTTTAGGTGCCAAATAGGAGAAGGATCTACCACCTGCAGTTGATTTTGATATTCTAGGTATTATCAGCTGGCCTGAATTCTGAGATCGCAATAGACGTGAAGGACTATAATGAATTAGGAGCTCGCTCAGGTACTGGGGAGCTAAACCATTTAGTGCTTTGTAAGTAATTAGCAAGATTTTAAAATCTATACGATGTTTAACAGGAAGCCAATGCAGTGTTGACAGAACTGGGCTAATATGGTCATACTTCCTGGTTCTAGTAAGAACTCTAGCTGCTGCATTTTGTACGAGCTGTAGTTTATTTATCAGGCGAGCAGAACAACCACCCAGTAGAGCGTTACAGTAATCTAGCCTTGAGGTCATGAACGCATGAACTAACTGTTCTGCATTTTTCATTGAGAGCATATGTCGTAGTTTAGATATATTTTTAAGATGGAAGAATGCGGTTTTACAGATGCTAGTAACATGGCCTTCAAATGAAAGATTGGTATCAAAGAGCACACCTAGGTTCCTAACTGACGACGAAGACTTAACAGAGCAGCCATCAAGTGTTAGACAATATTCTAGGTTATTACGTGAAGAAGTTTTTGGTCCAAAAATTAGAATCTCTGTTTTTTCTGAATTTAGTAGTAGGAAATTACTGGTCATCCAATTTTTTATATCAGCTATGCACTCCGTTAATTTTGTGAATTGGTAAGTTTCGTCATGGCGCGAAGAAATATAGAGCTGAGTATCATCAGCGTAACAGTGAAAACTAACGCCATGCTTCCTAATGATATCTCCCAAGGGTAGCATGTACAGAGTGAACAGTAACGGTCCTAGTACTGAGCCTTGTGGTACTCCATATTGAACTTGTGATCGATATGACATGTCTTCGTTTGCTACTACAAACTGATAACGGTCAGATAAGTATGATTTGAACCATG
This sequence comes from Ctenopharyngodon idella, assembly GCF_019924925.1. Taxonomy (NCBI): domain Eukaryota; kingdom Metazoa; phylum Chordata; class Actinopteri; order Cypriniformes; family Xenocyprididae; genus Ctenopharyngodon; species Ctenopharyngodon idella. The sequence goes on from NC_067241.1 coordinate 33,749, forward strand.
ACAATGCAATTCCACTAATGCCAACATAATTTTCGAGTCTATTTAAAAGAATATTGTGATCAATAGTGTCAAATGCTGCACTAAGATCCAGTAACACTAATAGAGAGATACAACCACGATCTGATGATAAGAGCAAATCATTAGTAACTCTAATGAGAGCAGTCTCAGTACTATGGTACGGTCTAAATCCTGACTGGAAATCCTCACAGATACCATTTCTTTCTAAAAAGGAACATAGCTGTGATGATACTGCCTTTTCTAGTATTTTTGACAGAAAAGTGAGATTTGAGATCGGCCTGTAATTGACTAATTCTCTAGGATCAAGTTGTGGTTTTTTAATAAGAGGTTTAATAATAGCCAGCTTAAAAGTTTTTGGTACGTATCCTAATGATAAAGATGAATTGACGATATTGAGAAGAGGGTCTATGACCTCTGGAAGCATTTCTTTCAATAGCTTAGTCGGTATAGGGTCTAACATACATGTTGTTGATTTTGATGATTTAACAAGTTTAGACAATTCTTCCTCTCCTAAAGCAGTAAATGAATTGAATTTTTCCTCAGGGACACTACAATGCACTATCTGACACGATACTGTAGTAGACGGTTGCATGGTTATTATTTTTTCTCTAATATTATCAATCTTGCAAGTAAAGAAGTTCATAAAGTCATTACTGCTGTGCTCTTTGGAAACATCAGAAGTTGAAGCTTTATTTCTTGTTAATTTAGCCACTGTATCAAATAAATACCTAGGGTTGTGTTTATTTTCTTCTAAGAGTTTTGAAAAATAGGCAGATCTAGCAGATTTTAAGGCCTTTCTGTACTCAATCATTCTCTCTCTCCACGAAATACGAAATACTTCTAGTTTTGATTTCTTCCAGCTGCGCTCCATTTTTCTGGCTGCTAACTTTAGGGCCCGAGTGTGGTCATTGTACCATGGCATTGGATTAATTTCCTTAATCTTTTTTAAACGCAAAGGAGCAACTGAGTCTAATGTGCTGGAAAAGACAGAGGCAATAGTTTCTGTTGCAACATCGAGGTCTTCTAAGCTGTCTGGTATGCTAAGGCGATGAAAATGATCAGGAAGATTATTTATAAAGCAATCTTTAGTGGTAGAAGTGATGGTTCTACCATATTTATGGCATGGAGGCAGTTTAGCCGCCTTGACTAAATGTAGTATACACGAGACTAGATAATGATCTGAGATGTCGTCACTCTGCTGCAGAATTTCAACAGCATCAATATCGATTCCATGTGACAATATTAGATCTAAAGTATGATTATGACAATGAGTGGGTCCTGACACATGTTGTCTAACACCAATAGAGTTTAGAATATCTGCAAATGCCAATCCTAATGCGTCTTTTTTATTATCTACATGAATATTAAAATCACCAACAACAAGGACTTTACCTGCAGCTAGTACTAACTCTGATAGAAAGTCAGCAAATTCTTTGATAAAGTCTGTATTGTGTCCTGGTGGCCTGTATACAGTAGCCAGCACAAATGCCAACTTACATAATGTTACGTAAAGTACCATAGTTTCGAAGGAATTATATTTGAAAGACTTCTGACTAATACTGTAAATATTACTATAGATTACAGCAACACCTCCCCCTTTGCCTTTCTGACGGGCATTGTGTCGATAATCATAACCTTGAGGACTAGACTCATTTAAAGTAATGTAATCGTCCGGTTTTAGCCAAGTTTCTGTCAAACACAGCACATCTAGATTATTATCTTTGATAATATCATTAACAATAAGTGATTTTGAAGAAAGGGATCTAATATTTAACAACCCGAGTTTTATCATTTGTTTAGCATTATTATCTCTATTTTTTATTTGTTGAACATCAATTAAATTTTTACCATTAAATGGGTTTGGAAGTTTTTTGTTTTTACTAATTCGGGGTACAGACACAGTCTCTATTTGAAAATATCTAGGTGTAAGAGTTTCTATGTGTTGAGAGTTATCTGAATTTTCTGACTTCTGTAACGTGAGGCAGCTAGCAGACGGTCGGTTTAGCCAGTTTGTCTGCTGCTTTCTGACCTGGGCCCCAGTTTGTCATGTTTCAGTTCTAAGACTATGTGCCATATTACTAGAGAGAAGAGCAGCACCATCCCGGGAGGGATGAATACCATCTCTTTTTAACAGGTCAGGTCTGCCCCAAAAACTTTTCCAATTATCTATGAAACCTATATTATTTTGCGGACACCACTTAGACAGCCAGCCATTGAGTGATGATAATCTGCTAACTATCTCATCACTCCGACGAACAGGAAGGGGGCCAGAGCAAATTACTTCTCCTGACATTGTACTTGCGAGTTCACACACCTCTTTAATGTTAATTTTAGTGATCTCTGACTGGCGAAGTCGAACATCATTAGTGCCGACGTGAATAATAATCTTAGAGTATTTACGATTAGCATTAGCCAGCACTTTTAAATTTGCTTTGATGTCAGGTGCTCTGGCTCCCGGCAAACATGTGACTATGGTGGCTGGTGTCTCTATTTTCACGTTCCGTGTAATAGAATCGCCAATAACTAGGGCACTTTCAACAGGATTCTCAGTGGGTGTATCACTGAGTGGGGAGAACCTGTTTGATGTTCTTATTGGAACGGAAGAGTGGTGTTTTTCGCGGCTAGGCCGCCTCACCGTTACCCAAGTGCCCTGCTGCACGGGCTCTACAGCCGGAACCAAACAATGTACAGAGTTCACTAAGCTAGTCGCATCCAAAACAGTATCTGAAGCCCTTGCATTCTTACTATCCTCGATTAAAGTTTGGATGCGTGTCTCTAATTCTGAGATTCTCTCTGTCAGCCTGACTATTTCCCTACATTTATGACATGTAAATCCCTCATCACTGACAGAGAGAGCTATGGTAAACATGTGGCAAATGGAACAGGTAGCAATGCTGGGAGAGGATGACATGACTCACCGTGTTTGTAGACTGATCCGACTTACCACAGCTGTTTGAAGAACGCGTTGAAAAAGGAGCGCGCGAGCGACTGTTAACAAGTTGACAAGCTAGCGCTGCAAATGCAAATGCGTTGTAACAGCGATTTAGATTCAAATATTACAAGCTAGCGACGTCAGATTAGTGTGGTAGGCAATATTACATATACGGTAATAAAAAAATAAGCAACAATGAATAAAAGTAAGAGATTCAAAACAAAGCTATACGGAGTTACAGACGCAAACCAATCTGAGCAGCGAGGCAGTATTGACTACCATGGCCTGAACGACATCACGGTGAAGTTTCAGTATCCCTTGCCGCTAGTTCCTGCAGCCCTCGAACAACTACGACAAGCCAAATATTTCACCAAGCTGGACCTCCGCTGTGCTTATAATCTAATTCGCATCAGGGAGGGAGATGAATGGAAGACAGCCTTTTCCACCTCCACTGGTCACTATGAGACTCTCGTCATGCCCTTCGGGCTAGACAACAGTCCCTCAGTCTTTCAGTCTTTTATCAACGACGTCTTCCGAGACATGCTCAACCGCTGGGTTATCGTTTACATAGACGACATCCTCATATACTCCAACACCTTCGAGGAACACGTTCAACAGGTACGAGCTGTACTTCAACGCCTGATCCAGCACAAACTATACGCCAAGGCCGAGAAATGCGAGTTCCACCGCACCTCAACTTCGTTTCTGGGCTATGTTATCAGTCAGGAGGGAGTGGCTATGGATGATGGCAAGGTAAAGGCAGTACTAGAGTGGCCCCGACCACGCACTTTAAAGGAATTGCAGCGGTTTCTGGGGTTTGCCAACTTCTACAGGCGGTTCATTAGAAACTTCAGTGGGGTCGCCGCCCCCTATCGTCCATGACTAAACGCCAGTCCACACGACTTATCTGGTCTCCCGAAGCGGTAAATGCTTTCCAAGAGCTAAAGGAGAGATTCACTTCAGCGCCCATTCTCCGTCACCCAGATCCTGAGCTCCCTTTCATCGTGGAGGTGGACGCCTCCAGTACGGGCATTGGCGCGATTCTCTCACAACGACAGGGTGATCCGGCTAAGATGTTCCCCTGTGCGTTTTACTCCAGGAAACTGTCTGCGGCAGAGCGCAACTACGATGTAGGCAACCGGGAACTGCTGGCAATGAAGGCGGCGCTGGAGGAGTGGCGCCACTGGTTGGAAGGGGCGAAATATCCATTTACCATACTCACCGACCATAAAAATTTGGAGTACCTCCGGTCTGCCAAACGTCTGAATCCTCGACAAGCACGATGGGCAATGTTCTTCACCCGCTTTCAGTTCACGGTTACGTACCGACCGGGGTCAAAGAATGTCAAGGCGGATGCTCTGTCCCGGCAGGCCGAGGAGGTGGAACGTCCAGAAGATACAGAGAACATAATTCCTGAAACCCTATTACTCGCCCCAGTTCAATGGGATGTCATGACCGAGATCTCGCAGGCCAACGAACAAACAGCGCCTCCACCAGCATGTCCACCCAGCCGCACCTATGTTCCCATCCATCTCCGGGACAAATTGCTACATCACGTCCATGACCTTCCCAGTTCCGGCCACCCAGGTATCACCGCCACCCTACACCTGTTACAGAATCAATACTGGTGGGAAACCATGCCGGCAGACTTAACAAACTTCATCACCAACTGCACCGCCTGTCAAACTTCTAAAACCCCACATCAAGCTCCCGCAGGTCTGTTACAACCTCTCCCCATTCCTCAACGACCCTGGTCCCACATTGCCATAGATTTCGTCACCGATCTTCCCGAATCCCAGGGCCACACCACCATACTCACCATCATTGATCGCTTTTCGAAAGCGTGCCGGTTGCTACCACTCCCCAAACTACCCACTGCATTAGAAACAGCAGAACTCCTGTGCAACCAGGTCTTCCGGCTCTACGGTCTGCCGGAGGACATTGTATCCGACAGGGGCCCGCAGTTCACTTCACGGGTCTGGGCAGCATTCTTCAAACAGCTGAACGTCAACATCAGCCTCTCTTCTGGGTACCACCCCGAATCCAATGGGCAGACTGAGCGCATGAATCAGGAGCTCACAAGATTTCTACGCACATATTGTCAGCATAATCATCCAACTTACCCTCTGTCACTGAGTGGATGCGCCGAAGCGAGGAGACCTGGGACATGGCACATCATCATCTGCAAAGAGCTGTAAGACGACAGGAGGCTCAAGCCAACCGACATCGACGCCCCAATCCTTCGTATGCTGTGGGACAGTGGGTTTGGCTGTCTACCAGGGATCTACGTCTCAGACTTCCATGCAGAAAACTCAGTCCCAGGTTTGTAGGGCCCTTTCAAATCACAAAACAAATCACACCTGTATCTTTTCGTCTCAATTTACCTGCTAATTACCGTATTTCTCCCACTTTTCATGTATCGTTGCTGAAACCCTCCGGGGGCCCGAGGGAGGAGCCGGAGGGAGCCGAGGCCCGCAACCCCCCACCCCTGATCATCGAGGGCGAGGAAGCCTACCAGGTTCGAGGGCTACTCGATTCCAGGCGCCGGGGTAGAGGACTGCAATATCTGGTGGACTGGGAGGGGTACGGCCTGGAGGAGCGATCCTGGGTCAACGCGGATGATATCCTGGACCCATCTCTCGTTGAGGAGTTTCATCGGACGCATCCGGAGAGACCGGCCCCTCGACCACGTGGCAGACCCCGGCGCCCACTTCCTCGCGTCTGGAGCCGCTCGCGGGGGGGGCTCTGTCACGAATACGGTTCCCGCGGCTCTTCCTCCCGGCCGCCGGAGGGAGCCGTCACCGGAGTTCTGATCATTTCCCATTCGGACTACATTACCCATGGGCCCTCATTCCTGAGACTGATTGCTCACGCACCTGCGCCGCATTACACTCACACTATTTAAGACACACACACACACACACACTCACACCGCGAAGTCTTGATTTGCCTAGGTGATCATCTCTGAGCATTGTCCCTGTGGACTGTTTATTTGTTACTGTTTGGAATGTTTACCCTTTGTGAATCTCCGCCGCCTGCCTCGACCCTTGCCTGTTTACTGGACTGTGTATTGTTTGCCGCCTGCCCCGATCTCTGCCTGTCTTTGACCCTGATTGCTTGCCGCCTGCCCTGATCTCTGCCTGTTCCAGTTCACGCCGCTGCCTTGCCCTTGTTTGCACTGTGCTGTGTTTTAATAAAAGCTGCAAATGGATCCTCACGCTGTCGACCCATCATTACAGCATTAAAGGCACTGCACTTGGGCATTTTTAAGACATGGGACAGTCTTGCGCATTTACTTCCTGTCGCATGCACGTGCTCTCAAGTGGCCAAGACCGCAAGTGTGGGTATTTGGACAGGGCATATGTATGCCTGAGCTACCACGCCAAATGGCTTATTCTAGTTATGAGAAAAATCAAGAGTCTTTTTTTTTTTTTTACCTGTGTAGCCTGTTGAGAAGAGTGAAATATTAATTGTATTTTATTTTTGTATGATTAAATTCCCAAAACTATTTTTCTATGGAGTTAAAGTCATTTAATTTCATTAAGTATTACATTCGTACACTGATCATGCAATGTTATTGGGAGGAGGAATTATGGGGCTTTAATTAATTATGGTGTTTTGTTCAAGTGGGACGTGTTGCGTGCTATAGACGGGTTTCTTGTATACAAACAATACTGGATGCACGCACATTCAGGGGGGCAAAACCGCTAACAGGTGTTATGCCGAGTTCTGCATGCACCTCACGGGAGGTAACAGATGAGAAAAGAGGTTGATGCAAACCTCTGCATGTAGCCTACAACATCTGTTCTGCCGAAATTAATTATCATAATTATTAATGAACCCCACAAAGAATATAGTACTTGGAGATGCAAGCAATTCTTGCATGTAACGTTATGCAGAACTCGGCATAACACCTGTAGAAAATTGTAACGTTAATCAAACGTAATTAATGTAGATTTCACATTGTTTGTAAATTCTTTTTGACTCAATAATAAACTGCCATTTCAGAGTTGGATCTGTTTGTTTGTGTTTCATTTGCATATTAATATAACATTATGTGAAACGTAAGATAACAACAGTTGACTAGTAGGCTAAGTTATAACATTAGTCAGGTCTCTGAATGAACTAAGTTTGCTAATCATAAAAACCTGACAAACCCTATGAATTTATGAACTTACCAGGTTTTGTTGGTTGTTGAGCCTTTCTATCTTAAATGTTTATGACAAGGCTACGTCACGACCCACCACATTTGAAAGAAATTTAATACTGTAAACATACTGTATAAGACATGAGACGTGTGACAGCTAGCTAGGTGTGTGACAGTGAGGAAATGGCTAGCATCAATTACTTTGGAAGCCTAGGTAGCACGGACTCCGCTGATTATATTAAGAAATTAACTCTCAGTAATGGTGAGACATTACCAGACCCCTACACTATTTCATACCACGAATGGATCACAGATATGTCCAAGTGGCCAGCAATCATATGGCCCAATATACACACTTATATATAATAATCTCTTTATATATAATAATATAATATATAATATATTATATATAACAATATAATAATATAGTATAATAATTCATATAATAATAAAAATAATAATAATATAATAATTAATATAATATAATATAATATAACATAATCTCCTTCTGTTTTTAGCAAAGGCATGTGATCTCCTCGGAATATTGAACATTTTAAATCCATCTTTCTGGCGGTTAGTGCAGTTTACACCACAACAGCTCCATGTCATCTCTGTTTCTGCTAGATATGCCGTAAAAAGTGCTGCTTTCTGCCCGCTAGTTGCGACGTTGCACAGAAACCCGTCTATGCTTTTAGGGAATGTGTGAGTTACGTCAGCCTCAGACCGCAAATGGACGCTGGCGTGGCAAGACGCACATTTTCCCCTCTCTTCTTCCAGACACTATTGGTATGTTTAAAAGTATTAACCTTTTGAGCGATATGGTCCCACATATGAGATTTTTTAATGTGATTTAGAACGTTCAGTGACGTCACATAACTGCCAGATTCAAACTATGCTTTCACGCTTTGGCGAGACAGACGCGCTCAGCGCTTGTCATTTATCACAATTATGCAATGTTCCCTTTCGATACTACACTCGTACTGCATCTGTGTTTAGCTAGACGCTATGGGGAAAACTCCTTCTTCTCCGATTTCTGAAGCCTTTTTCAATCGCGCAGTGGAACTGCACGGCCATTGGTTCAGGCAGTTGTAATAAAACAAACCAATGACAGCACAGCCTATTGTGGAGAAGCCCGCCCGAGCCGGCCAAAATGGGAGGGGCATCTGGCTATATAAGCGGGCGTCTCGCATAGGATCTCTGATTCATTCTCCTTCAGTGACAACAATCACATCTCTTCGCTGGAACTACGAGACTTGAAGTTGCCCTTCGCCAACAAGCAGCTGGAAGAAGCTGACTCAGCAACCTCTCTCTCGCCGCTTCCTGCAAGCTGACCAGCACACCGCTCTGCAGCAGCCGGATCAGCTCGCCGCTCTCAAGCAGCTCTGATCTTCACGCCTCTCTCAAGCAGCCCGATCAGCGCTTCGCTCACGAGCCGCCTGCAGCGCCAAGAGCGCTTTTGTCAGTACTTCCCCTGCGCGGGTTGGTAAATATAAGTTTGGTGCCTACTCTGCTTGAGTTGATTGTCACTCTGCAAGCTTGATCAACAAGCGGCATGATCAGCACGCCGCTCATGAGCTGCCTTCAGCATCCGAGAGCGCCTGTTTCAGCTCATCCCCTGCCGCCTTCCGTCAGGAGAGCATACAGAGCTTTTTTTTTTTTAAAATAGCATATTCTCACTGGCATTTGTTTCAAAATGCCAATCCTCTGAGTCATTTGCCGGCTCCGCCCCCGCAAGCCATGTTCATTGAGGATGAGCGCTCTCACTACGAGAGCACGAGAGCGAGTTCAATGCTGACAGCACTCAGATGAATATGACATGACGTTCTCCCCTGACTCAGGTGAGACTCATGGAATATATTCAAACTAAAAGAGCATATTTCTCTGGCGTTTGTTATAAAATGCCGAACCTCTGAGCGTTTCGCTTGCTGGCTCCGCCCCCGCAAGCCACGTTCATTGAGGACAAGCGCTCTCACTACGAGAGCGCGAGAGCGAGCTCAATGCTGACAGTGCTCAGATGAATATGACATGACGTTCTCCCCTGACTCAGGTGAGACTTGTGGAAAATATTCACTCTGAAAAAGCATATTTCTCTGGTGTTTGTTGTAAAACGCTGAACCTCTGAGAGCGTCGCTTGCCGGCTCCGCCTCCACAAGCTGCGTTCATTGAGGACAAGCACTCTCACTATGAAAGCACGAGTTTCGCCTCGCTGCGTTCACGGACTGCTTTTTCTAGAAAGCGGCTCCTTCCCTCGTTTTCCACTGTTCTCTTTCTCTCAAGCTGAGATGAGAAAAAAAAGCTTACAGGGCCAAGTGAACAGGACTAAGCGAGCTCTCACTGGTCTGTACCTCACGAATCTGTACAGATTTGTTCAGAGACCCCCGCTATTCAACGGTGTGGTCCCCACCTCCGTGGAGAACGAGGACGCACATGTCCTATACTCCGAGATGAGCACTATACTGGCAAAAAGAGCCATAGAAGTGGTTCCTCCAGCCCAGAGCGAGTCAGGCTTCTACAGCCGTTACTTCCTCGTCCCAAAGAAGTATGGTGGTCTCAGACCCATCCTCGACCACAGACATCTGAACCGCACCCTAATAAAAGCGCTCATTTAGAATGATTACTTTGAAACAGATCCTCTCGCAAATACGCCCAGGGGACTGGTTCTTTTCTCTGGATCTGAAGGACGCTTACTTTCACATCCAGATAGCCCTCCATCACAGGCGCTTCTTGAGGTTCTCCTTCGAGAGTGGCATATCAATACACGGTCCTTCTGTTCGGTCTGTTGCTAGCTCCTCGTACCTTTACGAAGTGTATGGACACGGCTCTTTCCCCTCTGAGACAGATGGGAATCTGCATATTGAACTACCTCGACAACTGGCTCATCTTAACCCAGTCGGAGGCCGAGCTAGTGTCACACAGATCCCTCCTCTTCAGCCACCTAGAGTGCCTGGGGCTCAGGGTCAATTTTGCCAAGAGCTCATTGCTTCCCAGCCAACAGATTTCATTCCTGGGAACAATTTTCAACTCAACCCAAATGAGGGCAGTGGTCTCGCCAGAACGAGTTCTGGCCATACAGCAGCTTGTGGCAACCTTTACAGTTGGAACTTCTCTGCCGAAGTTTTCAGAGGATGCTAGGCCCCATGGCCTCTGCATCGCCAGTACTACAGCTGGGTCTGCTTCACATGTTACCCCTACAGTTCTGGCTGAAACCCCAAGTTCCATCCCACGCCTGGCGCCTCGGGTGCTTATGCATCAGGGTGAACCAGGCTTGTGACACAGCCCTGGCCCCCTGAAAGGGCTGTGGGCAATCTGCTTTTGCTGAAAGCGACGCATGTGCGGGGCTTATTGAACAAGGGGGCGGACGTGCTGTCACGGAGTAATGTCTCCTCAGAGGAGTGGATGCTCCACCCCCAAACAGTGCTAAAAATTTGGGAAACCTTCGGGAGGGCAGAGGTCGACCTCTTTGCCTCCGAAGACAATTGTCATTGCCCAATCTATTTTTCGAGAAACAGGGATGCGCTGGCCCATGATTGACCCAGCCTTCTTCTTTATGCCTTTCCCCCGATCACTCTGATCCCCCAAGTCATCAGACGAGTCAGGGAACACAAACACAAGGTCTTCCTAGTGGCCCCAATCTGGAGGAACCAACACTGGCTCTCGGAGATTTCTCAGCTGCTCATTGCAGCGCCGTGGCCGATTCCCCTGAGACGGTACCTCCTTTCTCAGGCGAACAGAATGATTTGGCACCCCCAGCCCGAGCTGTGGGCTCTGCATCTATGGCCTCTCGAAGGGAGCCTGTAGACCTCCCTGAGAATGTCACTATTTCACAGGCTAGAGCCCCATCTACGAGACGCTTCTACGCCCTTAAATGGTCAGTCTTCTCCGCTTGGTGCACAGCCCATGACGAAGACCATATGCATGTGACATATCCTTGATATTATCCTTCCTTCAAGAGTTGTTGGATAAGGGTCGTACACCCTCCACTCTTAAGGTCTATGTTGCAGCTATAGCAGCCTTTCATGCTCCTATAGCCGGACAGTCAGTGGGCAGAAACAACCTTGTTGTCCATTTTTGAAGGGATCTAGGAGGCTGAACCCGCCTCGCCCCTTCACTGTCCCTACCTGGGACCTGTCCATGGTTCTGAGGGGCCTTAACCCTTTAGAACCTAAAGCTAAAATAGCCCGTTTTCACATATTATGTTTTTTTAAATTATAAAATTCTCTAACAATGTGCTATCTTCAAGTGCAAGGTGTCATTTTTTTTCAGAAAACAACTGGCTTTCAATAAATTACAGTTATTGACCATTAATGTATATGGTGAGTTTGTAAACAGAATTTAAATAGAAAAAAAATAATTATTATATAATAATTATTATAAAATAATTAATTATTTAAAAATAATAATAATAAATTTTCTGATTTTTATTTAGAAAAAAAAGAGAAAAATTATGATCGAAAGAATCTAACACTTCAAACTTGAAAATTCAACTATATTACATATATACAAGTCATTTTGTGACACTTGGTTGCACAGTTTTCATTCAGGAGAATTTTTTTTCATACACGCATACATATACTACATATGCACGCATCAGCACGCATACATTTACCGCACGGACACGTTATACAGATGCACACACCAAATGCGAAATGCGAGTCTCACTTAGCCTGCTCCCAAGTCTTATAAAAAATCGTCCCAATTGACTGTGTACTCCTTCGCCATTTTTTTGTTTGTTTGTTCGATTATTTAAGCGATCCAAAACTCCCTAAACTGCCGCGCTCCATATCTCTATGTTCAAATCCTCCTTCCACCCGCTCTCCCCGAAAGCGGCTGCCATTTGCTGACGGAAGGCACGAAATTACCGTAATAACCCTTATATTGCCGAAAAGCTCATGTTGTCTACTATCTGTAGCAATTTGAATTACTACGATGGCGCAAACGGTTCAAGAGTTACGGTAACATGAATACAGCTTGGTTGGATGTGTCGCCGACGACACATCCGGTTTTAAAGGGTTAAGGGCCCTACCTTTGAGCCATTGCAATCTGCTGACATTCATCCTCTGTCACTCAAAACTGCTCTGCTATTAGCTTTAGCATCAGTCAAATGAGTGGGAGACTTGCAGGCGTGTAGCCGAGTACTGGATGCACCACAGGATCAACCCCAAATGAGGACAAACACCAGTAATGCCTTTTCTTGTTTACTGCAAGCATGAAATGGGACAGTGTTACAACAATTATCTGTTCTGGTTTCACAATCTCTTTTCAGAATGTTTCATGCAGACTTGTATTACAAGTTGTTTTCTTTACAGTATCTTAAATTGTTCCTTTACAGTATAAATTGTTCCACTCAATAAAATGCATTACACCAAAGGCACATTTTTTTAAAAATATATATATATAGAATTAATATGATTTATGACTACTGAAAATCAATAAAACAATAATAAAATGAACAATAACTCATACCTGCAAGCATGAAATGGGACAGTGTTACAACAATTATCTGTTCTGGTTTCACAATCTGCAAATACATAATTTCACGAGTTCACACTTACAAATAAGTCAGATAAATTAATTGGTAAACATATTTGGCGTGCTGTCCAGGGAGAGGGCTCCGAGCTCGGTAATTTGCCCGAACACAGAGATTCAGGTTAGGAAGTAACCCAGTGAGTGTGAGGAGACGGGGTGGTGGAGGGATTCTGAAAACTGTCAAGGATCCTTAGGTGAGTTTGACTGTGATTATATATAGGCCTGTACTCATGCTGATTGGGTAGATATGTTGATTACAGATTGTTGACAGCTGGTTGAGATGACGTGATAATTGGGTAGCTTATTTGACTGGTTCCTCCCGAACTACGTTAATAAAACATCATTTAGTTAGTACATTGCCCCATTTTTCTAATATGCAGGCAACTTACAATATTAAAGTAACAATTCACAGTTTCAGTTTCTACTCCTTAACACATATAACATACTTTGAGTCATGAACTACATTACCCAAAATGCACCGCCAATTACTGGCGTGCATTTCACTTTTTTGCAGCAAGGAATTAACCACTTGTGTCATCAAAATGAAATGAAACTCAGATGAACATTAATAAACATCCTCATACTCCTGAGAATGAACATAGGACATAAACTGATATTTCAGATGTTGTACCGTTCATAGAAATATGACACAATCGCACGTTTAAAGCAATACAGTTTATGCAAAGTATTAAACATGTACAACTTCTAATTTTACACATAACAGGGTCAACAACGGTATTACCAAAATATTTTGTTCTGATTTCATTGTAACTTCTATTTAATATGCTCTAGGAACATGTTCGAGTTGTCCATTAACAGAGACACATACCTCTCTTCAGAATGTTTCATGCAGACTGAAGAGTGCGGCACCAGGGGAATATACCATTGATCGAAGAGAGGGGTATACCACATCAGCAACACAAAAGAACATAAAACATTCTTCTAAACAAACACATGCAGTACAAGAAAGTAATTAATTAAAGAAAGTAAGTAATTAAACAAGAAAGTAATGTGATAATAATGTTCGATAAACACCAATATTAAATGCTGTGTAAAAGAGTCGCAATTTCCATTCTGCATAAATTTTATATATACTTCCAACCCCTCCCCCATAATGAAACAATGGATCATCTCTTACCCAGTCTTTCTGCACCTGGTTTTTCTTAACCAAAGTAAGAAACAAAGTTTGATGAATTATAACACTTTTAAACCATTACAGGCGCTCTCCGTGAGCCCCTCCTGCCTTGAATTCGGGCCCAATGACTCCAAGGTTGTCCTAAAGCCAAGGCATGGTTATGTTCCCAAAGTTCTCTCCACTCCATTCAGAGTGCAGGTGATTACTATCTCCACGCTTCCTCCTTCTCAGGACGATCAGGAGTTGAACTTACTCTGCCCAGTCAGAGCTTTAAAAGCTTACATTGACCGTTTCGCCTCATTCAGAGAGTTGGAACTGTCCCATGTGTTTCAGATCAATAAATGAAGCCATTTTGAAGCTGTCCTGCTGTCTCCAGAGTGAAATTCTGTACAGAATCAGATCTGCTACATAAAACTGGTGCCATGACTATCTTGGATACAACTGATCAGCTGCAGCCAATCTCGGGTGTCCGTCTACGTGGAACTGTTGCCATGACCTCCCTGGATTCAACAAGCCAGCTGCAGTCATTGCCAGGTGTCAAGCCGGGGATCGAGTCCTGCCTTCCAGCATCAGCTAATGAAGTTTCCTCATTTCAGTAATGTTCAGTTTCTTTTACATCATTAAGACATTGACTTTTGAATCAGACATTGAATCATTAAGATATTGAATCAATTTATTTTGTTATATACAGGTGATAAGTACAGACAGTAAGATGTAGAACATGTCTACACCAGTCTTGGGGTCTTGGGGAGGGGTAGAGGTTTCATCAGCCCAGATGGTGTTGTGAGATGTAATGATCAGATTGGCGATCTCAATTTTAACCTTTCACAAATGGGGGGAAAAGTAAACTCTGGTGTTTCATTTTTCACACCTGCCCCAATCAATGATGATTCTTTTTTGCAGATAACGGAGCTACTTGAGGAGCTTGGTAGCCAAATTGGTGATAGTGCTTTGGACCACACAACCAAAGGTTTGCAAGGGACGCACGCAAACCAAAGGTTAAGGCTCAAAGAAACACTTTATTAACTACAGAAAAAGGAACACTAAATAATAAGGAAGAAACAAATAAAAATAACAATAACAGTGTCTCTGAAATGGTCAGTAATATCAGTGTGTAATGAAGGGTGCATGGCTGAATATGTAATATAGTGTTTAAGTGTAAATGTGAAAAGAATCAAAACACAAAGCAAACGCCAAATCCAACACCCGAGTCCTCCTTTTGGCTCAGTTGAAGGTCTCTTTTACAGGAGCGACTAACCAAGAACAGATGCCTCCAATTTACGGCCAAATGAAGTAATTCGCAAACGAACTGCGTTTCCGAAAAGAGACAGCAGGGGTCGTCACACCCCTCCCCATTGAGACAGGGGATCCCACAAAGAACCCAGTAACAAAACATCCAAACAAACAGTCAAATGAAACACCATTTCATGACCAAAAACAGCCCCTAACACTGCCAAAAGAGTTGACGCCAACTAAGTTACTGCACATCTGGAAAGCGAGACAGCGCATCAGCTACGATGTTCTCTGACCCCCCGAATATGTTGAATATCCAGGCAGAAGGACTGCAGAAACAGAGACCACTGAACCAGTCTCTGATTCAGACACTGTAAAGAATTCAAAAAAGTCAGTGGATTATGATCAGTGTATATCACAATAGGTGCACTTGAATTGACATAAACAGCAAATGCTGCAGCAACCAGCATGCTGCAGTGCCCAAATAAGGGCTAACGCTTACTTTTCAACAACAGAATAATGCCACTGATGGACATTGATGGGATGAACGGGATGATCTACCCCATCTGCATCACACTGCTGAAGAACAGCTCCAGCTCTATGGAAGTAATAATGCCATATGTTTTTGAAACAAAAAGCATCTTGAATTGCACTACTTGAAAAAAATATGCATTGCATTAAACGTGCTTGTATTTTAATGCATTGTATTTTTAGGGCTTGCATTTTTATGGGCTGAAATTCAACATGGTTGTATATTTAAGCTGTGAATATTTCAATTCAAAAAATTTCACACAACACTTTCATTGTTAAAAATGCAATAAACCATATTCACCTTTCAGATATCACTTCAAAAATATTCATTTTGTTTAAAAATACAACCTATAATATTCAGCAGGCAATTTTTGGTCCATTTTATTTCGCGTCCACAAATTCAGTGGTTCAAATTTCAACATTTCACATCCGGGAATTGCAGAAATAGCAGTAGAATACCAAGCATAATCTCCATCTGCTGTTAGTAGACCTCACCAGCAGGTGGTGCAAGCAGAGCAACAGTTGATAAAGAGCAGGGCAACAGTTAGAGCAAGACATTCATTTCATTCATTAAAACGGATTTACAGTAACAGAGCAAGCGGTAAGTGCATGTCTGATTATTATCAAGTACAGTATATATGCATAAAAGCTGATAAAGACACAAAATTTGTGTTTACATTTAATTCAATGTCTTCACTGTTACTTTTTCCTGTGTAGCCTACATGTAAGCAGCTTTCTCTACAGTGAACAAGATTATAATGTTATTCCCGATGCTGATGTACAGTTCAAACGTTAAATCTGAGGTAGACATATAACTTTCCTTAACTTTATATTGCGGCACTGTGCTGCAGTACTGGGGTTTCCCTCAATACGTCATACTCCAGGATTCCCCTGCTGTCGGGACATATATAACGCTAAACTTATCTTTTAGACTAAATACAGTGATATAAAAGAACACCAAACTCGCACATTATTGAGAATGTAATCTATAGGCTACAGGCAAGCAGGTTGACTATGGACGTAATATGGACATAACGTGCAAAGTTTGACGCTAAGCATTTCCCAGTGAAATACTGGCATAAAGTTGTCTTGATATTGGACGGTCGATATTCACAAATTTAGGGACTGTCTCTAAAGTTACACACAACATTTCTAATTTCAATAGCATTTGAAGAGAATTATTTACAGTCATAAAACCAACTGTAAAGTGTTCATGTCAGTTTCAGGTATGATGCACACCTTTTAGATTCTTGATATTGAATAAAATAAACTGTCAAGTCATATCCCAGATAGCACACATACATGTGGCCGACGTCGGCCCCAGAGCGGAACGTCGGCCTCATATCTGTAACATCTAATAAGGATCGGCCAGGCATAGGCGCGTGTCTTCAGTCAGTGCTCTATTTCCAGCTCGTCGGCTTTGGGTCGGATCACGACTGCAGGCCGATGCCGCGCTTATCTGTTTGCGCGTGACCATTCATCTCTGCAACCGACGAGAGAAATGGCGACTCCGGCGACATCTGTGGTTTCCAGGTAAGTTTTCACTTTAAGTGAATTAGAAAAATCTTTTGTTAATTCTGTGACACTTAAAAGTTACTAAGGCACTCGGTTTACTACAGGCAGTTTGTAATCACAATTTCTCGGAGGCGAAGGGCCAGATGAGCAGCGGAATGCTAGGTCAGCCCAGCTTGTTTAGCTCAGAAAAGTTTTTGTAAGTAGCCAAATTATCTGAACATATCTCGTCCTCCGCAAAATAAACGGATCAGGTCATAAACCGGTAATGGTAGATATTTATTTATGTAAATGCTGCGTGACTTTGACGTGTTTTAATGGGCGCGCGCGTTTTGAACATTCAAACACTGGAGTAGTTACCATGGTAACGGGCGGCACAGCAGTAACGGACAAGCTGCAAAATCTCCGTCTGTCGCTGTTGTTTTCTCTGCTTTCGGGTGAGTTTAGTCCTCAAAATCACATAAATGATATAAAACTGTTCTGGATACGTTTCTTACCTGTAATTGACACGCTTCTGTCGAATATTTACTTTATTGAAATAGTTTATTTTTTTCGAAAAAGTCCGTTAGCATAACCGTTTTCAGAACTGTTTGGCTAATATACTGAGCTCTTATGAAAGTTTGCGTTTTTAATCACATCTTTATGTTCAGAAGAGAGGCTTTGATAGTTTTGTTAAGGTTTTGTTGGTAATTTGTCAATGGGTAATTGGAAGTGAGCTAATTTATTTAAACTGCTGTACTGACATCCCTTACAGGAAGCGCGAAAATCAAATGAAACGAAATGAAATGATCTTTCATGGTATTATAGATGTTTTAGTTGAAATCCGATGGCTCCGTGAGGCCTTCATAGGGAGCAATGACATTTCCTCTCTCAAGATCTATAAAGGTACTAAAAACATATTTAAATCAGTTCATGTGAGTACAGTGGTTCAATATTAATATTATAAAGCGACAAGAATATTTTTGGTGCGCCAAAAAAACAAACAAAATAATGACTTATTTAGCGATGGCCAATTTCAAAACACTGCTTCATGAAGCATTGGAGCACAATGAGCACAGTGTATCGAATCTGCTGTTCGGAGCGTTATTTCAGCCGTTGGCAGTTTGACACGCGATCTGAATCATGATTCGATACGCTGATTCATAACGCTCCGATGCTTCCTGAAGCAGTGTTTTGAAATCGGCCATCACGTTATTTTATTGTTTTTTTTGGCGCACCAAAAATATTCTCGTCGCTTTATAATATTAATATTGAACCACTGTACTCACATGAACTGATTTAAATATGTTTTTAGTACATTAATGGATCTTGAGAGAGGAAATGTCATTGCTGGCTATTGGATTTCAACAAAAATATCTCAATTTGTGTTCCGAAGGTTAAGGAAGGTCTTACAGGTGTGGAACGGCATGAGGGTGAGTAATAAATGACAGAATTTTCATTTTTGGGTGTACTAACCCTTTAACCCCTGGTTGTTTCAGTCAGAGTGTCTGTGAAAAGCCTTTAGGGTAAAATAATCAGCGAAATGAGATTAGGTGACAAATGTTATATTGTTTGTATTTATGATAAACTATTATGATAACAGGATGTTATGGTCATTAATATATTTTCTCTAGGTCTTTTTTGAGTTATTTATTTGTATGTATTTTTTACTGATACATTCTTAAATACGTTTTACTAAATATTTGGTAACACTTTACAAGAAGTTTCATTAGTTAAACATTAGTTAATTATTAACTAACATGAACAAACTATGAGCAATACATTTGTTGCTGTATTTACTAATCTTCGTTAATGTTAGTTAATGAAAATACAGTTGTTCATTGTTTGTTCACAGTGCATTAACTAATGTTAACAAAATTTTAATAATGTATTAGTATCTAAGGTTAACTAATGGACCTTATTGTAAAGTGTTACCAAATACTTAAATACTAAATGCTAAATTTAAATGCTGACTGGTTCAGGGGGTCAACAACTTTAGGCATTTAAGTTATTTTTCACATAAATCTGGTCAGCTTACACACTGCTCATACTCAGCCTCTAAAATGTATGAATTGAATCACCAATACAATATCAGGGGGTAAAGATGTCATTAGAGTTCTTACAATTATGGCTGTGCTCTTGTTTCCAGATGAGATGTGATCCCCAGTGTTTGGCGCTGAGATTCTTCAGGACAAAGGCCTTGATGCCATGAAGATGGTGAGTTTCCCCAATAGCTGCCACTACCCAGATCAAGAGACTGTATTAGTCTATCTGTATTAGTCTATTTTGATAGGTATATATGTTATGTGTCTTCTCTTTTTCGTTACAGCCCATAACTGACAGGCTTTCCTGTGTAAACCATCATATTTATCCAAATGAGGTTTGTAAATGCATGAATTCTTTATATTTTATATTAATCATTAATTTTGAATAAAAATTACTTATAGAAGAAAATGTGACAAGGCCTCTCACAAAATGCCATATTAAAGGAATATTCAGAGTGCAAGTCAAAACTGTTTCTTTTGGGCGATATTATGCTACAAATATCGTCTATTGAGCTAAAGTTAAATTGAACCTGGAATGTTGATTTATGTTACCATGTGATACTTTGTAATGGGCATGTACAATGGATTTTGAACTCTACTATTTTTATTGCAGGGTCTCTGGGATCCCCAGCTGAAGGCATGAAGACATCAGATCTTGGCCTGGACAGATGTACCAACAGTACACCACACCGACCTCTGCTTTTGCATGGATGGCTGATTACTACCATGTTCTGAGAGGGTATTACTATAGCAAAACTGAGCACCTGTGACACTGGGATTTCTAGTTGTAAAGAATAATCACACAATGTTTTTTAGAAGTTGCAAACTTTTCTCTCTCTTACAAACACAACAGTTAAACCTTTTCAAATTCTTTTCTGGTGGTGCACAAGTCCTATTCTTCGAAACAGAAATTAAGATATTCATATGCTCACATTTAAGCTGCGGACACACGACTTTGAGCGTGCAAAATTTCTTCAGACACTGTAACTGGCGTGATATGACGTCTGCAGAGTCTTTTTATAAACATGAATTAACAAATAGTATATTCAAAATATAAAAATATACAGTCTACTCATTTTTTTTTTTTAATTTAGCCAAGAGGTCACACCTACATGTAGCGAATTTGTACTCTTTACACATAGTCGTGTGATGTGAATTCGCAGGTCAGAGTTCCAAACCAAACTTTTTGCATGAGCTTGCGTTTCTGGTCTCCTGCATTTGTGTGCGTATGAATGGAGGTCAATGGAATGAAAAGCGTAGTGTGACCGCACCTTTATTCTGCAGTTGCGGCACACCTGTATCAAAAGTGTGAAGTCATGGACAGATTTTATTTGTGAACTGATATGCGAGATCTCACATATGACATATCAGTATGTGACATCCCACTCAAACACATGCTCTATCCAGTGAAAAACATGTTCTTGTCGTTATTAATCAATCAGTAATCAACACAGCACCACCCCGAAATTGCCTTGCACTGTAGAATTATGGTTTCGGCAAGAAATGAAAAATAGCCAATTATTTATTATAAATGCTACTATTTTACAATTAATATTTAAGGCTGTTAGAGAGGGATAGAAGCCATTTTTATGGATGATGGGATTTTTTCATTACAGGTCATTTATTTGAATGATCAGCAAAAATTTGAGCCTATGAGTTTAATAATTTGAATTCGTAGAATAAGATTAGTACAAATTTAACTGTTGTGTTTGTGAGAGAGAAAAGAAAACTACAAGTTTGCAAATCCTAATACATTTTCTCAGTGACTACTGAAATATTCTGTACAAATTCCACTGTCACAGGTGCTCAGTTTTGCTACAATAATACTATATATTATACAGCACATGCATAATTTGAGACAATATTCTGATTCTCATTTTACCAATGGCAAACCACATCTATCTTATTAACAACTATTCATTTTGTGTATAATCAATATCTAAACAAGTGATATTTAGTTGTTAACGAGGGATTGGCTGGACTCTGCTGACCCAATCAGTATTTCTCGTCCAATGGTCATACTTTAATTTTCCGGTTTTTCTAGTATTGCATCCTTCTCATGGGCATTTCATGACTTTTCAGTGTGGGTTAAACCTATTTTTTGGCCCATAATATGTATTTTTTAAAGAGTAATTAAAAATAGTTTTGTCTATGCTATTGAAATTGTGGGTTACATCTTTGTCACCTTTTTCACCCAAGGAGTTTACATTCCTGATAATACAAGAGTGAGGAACTTACATTTTAATTACAAAGGAAAACCAATTCATCTGTTATGTTCTTCTGTCCTCCATTTTCAAGGGTAAGATTTCTTTATAAATCATCTACTCACCCATATGTCTTTATTTTTTGTGGAACACAAAAGGAGAGAGTCACTTAGTCTCCGTCACAATTAGAAAAGAAACTGATAGGGAATTGTGACTGAGGCTGTCAGTCTCTTGATGTTCTGCCTCACATCTCCTTTAGTGCTCCAATAAAAATAACATGTTTGGTACAAAAGAACATGACCAGTTTTGTTCATGAGTAAATATTGCTTTTAATTTTTTAACTTGAGACTGTTTAGCCTGTAATTTTCTGTATACCTCTGCGTGTATCTGAATGTAAATGCCTTCTCTGTTAGTCACATTGACGGGTTGTATATAGGAGGATGTATGCCTTAAACATGCAGGCTATCTGTAACTGTATTTTGTAAATATTAAAACAATGTTAACTGAATGTGATGTGTGATTATTATATAAACATGCTCATTTATCTATTAATATTAAGTATTTGAGATTTTCAAAAACGAAAATGTGTTAACTGTGTAAAACTTAAGCCCAACTGAAATCAACATCGTGTTTCACTCAACTGAAATCAACATCGTTTCAGCATAAGGTAAGCAAACGATCCGCGTCGATTTCCCGTTAGTTTTGAATGGCGTGTCTGACATTGGTCTTTGATGTCGTGAGAAACATCGATTCTAGGTTGATTCTGTGTCAGTGTGCTATCTGGGTGTAGCCTGAAAGGTTCAGCCTAAATAAATAAAGGCCTAGAAAGCCCCTGCACAGCGGTCAGTATTTACAGATTTGGATCGTCCACACATCGGCCAGAGAGCATTCGCGATCAGAGGCCGACGTCTCGGCGACATTTTCCCGATGAGCAAACGCTCCGTGAGCTACGTCCCGGCGATGGAACTTTGTCCATCGAGACAACATCGGCCCGACGTACGTGTGCTATGTGGGATGTAAATATCGTTATATATTTCACTTAGCCTACTGTATGCTCATACACAAAATATATCAAAGCTGCAAATTTAAAGCTCTATAGTATTTGAAGAGAATGAATTACAGTCTGCAAAGTGTTCATGTAGGTGTGATGCACAACTTTTAGACTGTTGATAATAAATATGAACTCATGTTGTAGTGAAAAATAGTAATATTTACACATGATTTCACAGTTTATTTTATTTAATATCAAAAATCTACCATATACCATCATTTTAGATTGTTGATATTAAAATATAAGCTCATGCAGCAGTAAAAAATTAGCAATTTTTTTATTTGTTTATTTTATTAAATATAACAAATCTAAAAGGTGTGAATCATGCCTGACACCTACACAAGCACATCACATTTTATGACTGTTAGTCATTATCTTCAAATGATATTGAAGTTAGAAATGTGTACACCAATGTCGTATGTAACTTTAGAGATGGTCCCTAAATTTGCTAATATCGACAGTCCAATGTCAAGCCATTATGCTAGTATTTCACTAGGAAACACTTAGCGTCAAACTTTGCGCATTACGTTCATATTCTGAGACAACCTGCTTGCCTGTAGCCTATATAGTATAGTATATGTGCGAGTGTGGTGGTCTTTTATATCACTGTATTTAGTCTATAAAGACAAGTTAAGCGTTCTATATGTCCCGATGGCAGGGGAATCCTGGAGTATGACATATTGAGGGAAACCCCAGTACTGCAGTACAGCCGCGATATGAAGTTAAGGAAAGTTATATGTCTACCTCAGTTTTAATGTTTGAACTGTACATCAGCATCGGGGAATAACGTTATAATCTCGTTCACTGTAGAGAAAGCTGCTTACATGTAGGCTACACAGGGAAAGTAACAGTGAAGACATTAAATTAAATGTAAACACAACTTTTGTGTCTTTATCAGCTTTTCTGCATATATACTGGCCCTGATAATCATCACACATACACTTACCGCTTGCTCCATGAATGTAAATCTGTTTTAATGAATGAAATGAATGTCTTGCTCTAACTGTTGCTCTGCTCTTCATCAACACGAGCTTGTACCACCTGCTGGTGAGGTCGACTAACAGCAGATGGAGATTATGCTCGGTACTCTATTGCTATTCCTGTAGTTCCCAGATGTGAAATGTTGAAATTTGAACCACTGTATTTGTGGACGTGAAGTAAAATGGACCAAAAATTGCCTGCTGAATATTATATGTTGTATTTTTAAACAGAATGAATATTTTGGAAGTGAAATCTGAAAGGTGAATATGGATTGTTGAATTTTTACAATGAAAATGTGTGTGAAATGTTTTGAATTTAAATATATTCAGAGCTTAAATATACAACCATGTTGAATTTCAGCCCATAAAAATGCAAGCCCTAAAAATACAATCCATTAAAATACAAGCACGGTTAATGCAATGCATATTTTTTTCAAGTAGAGCAATTCAAGATGCTTTTTGTTTCAAAAACATATGCCATTATTTTACTTACATACAACTCCCACGTTACTAGCATCGACGTGCAACGTAAAAGGTTCATCAAAACGTGGAGCCAGAAGTAATGGTGAGGATCAAAGCAGGGATTTGACATTTTCAAAAGCAGTTTCACAGCAGCTAGAAGACCAAATAAATTTTGTCTTACCCTTCAATAAGTCCGTAAGTGGGGCCACTACAGTAGAAAAGTTACGACAAAAAGAGCGATAATAGCCCACCAACCCCAAGAATCTCATTAGCCCTTTTTTTGTCATCAGAGGAAGAACATTTTTAATGGCCTGCACCTTAGCCTGTACCGGACGCACTTCACCATTTCCTACCACTTTACCGAGATAAGTCACGGTCGCCTTGGCGAACTCACATTTTGGTAAGTTCACCGTAAGTTGCGCCTCAGAAAAGCGTTTCAACACTAAATGAAGTCATTTTAAATGAAAATACCAACTGTCACTAAAAACAACTAAATCGTCCAAATAGACGGCACAATCCTCAAGACCAGACAACACTCAATTCATAAGGCACTGAAAAGTAGCGGGAGCATTTCGTAGGCCAAAACTCATGACGGAGTAACAAAAGATGATATTTCCTGAGCTCTCTTGGTTAAAGGAACCTGCCAATAGCCCTTCAGCAAGTCAAACTTGCTGACAAACTTGGTGGGGCAGACCCCACCTGATGTACACAATCCTCGACGTGAGGCAACGGAAAGCAATCTGGTTTGGTTAAGCTTTTTACTTTACGAAAATCTGTATAAAATCAAACGATACCGTCTGATTTTCCCACCAAAATACATGGAGACGCCCAATCAGAGAACGAAGGAACAGCAATATTGTGGTCCTGCATATATCGAATTTCCCTCTCCCTCTCATCTTATAGGAGATAAGTGACGGAGAATGAAGTTCAAGTTCCGCAAAGACTCAGAATTCTTTAATCGACCACGAAGCACGCAATCAACTCCAATTACCCACACTAACAGAAACAACAGAAAGTGCCGGGTGCAAAGATGTTGGGCTTTACCCAAATTTAATTTCATTCTTGTAATAAGGCTTTAATACATTCACATGGCATCGTTTAACAGACTTTCTTTGGGATGGCATGGTAACTACATAATTTTCATCGCTTCTGCTTTACAACGAATGGGCCATCAAACTTAGCTTCAAAAGGCGAACATACAATTGGCCGTAACACAAGCACTTGGTCGCCTGATTCAAACACTCGGTGTTTGACCATACAGTCATACAAACATTTCATATTGCCCTGACATTTTTTAAAGATTTTCCTTTTCTCGTTCCCTAGCCTGAATAAGTTTGTTTTTAAAACCTAAAACATAGGATGCCAAATTTTTTGGAGGCTCTGCAGCTTTACCAACATCTTGGAATGCAGACAACAATCCACGTACTTTATGGCCAAAGACCAAGTCATTAGGACTGAAGCCCGTACTTTCCTGCACTACCTAACGGGATGATCTATCCGGTGGTTGAAGAGATTCCCTCTTCCATATGTAAAGCGCTTTGAGTACCCAGAAAAGCGCTATATAAATGTAAGGAATTATTATTATTATTATTACCTCACATGCAGCTAATATCATCCACGGTAAACCTTCTTCCCAATCTCTATCCAGCTGCACACAGTATGCATGGAGAAGTGACTTCAATGACTGATGGAATATCTCCAAGGCACCTTGGCTTTGTGCATGATATACTGTAGACTGATTATGCTTAATGCGCAGCTGTTTCAGTACTTGCTGGAAGAGATTGGAAGTGAGGTTTGAACCTTTGTCACTTTGAATATTTTTTGGTATCCCAAAAACTGATATAAATTGTGTCGAAGCTTTCACAATAGAAACGTAATACTATGTAATGGGTATGCTGCAGGAAAATGTCTCGGTTACAAAGGTAACCCTCGTTCCCTGAAGGAGGGAACAGAGATATATGTCGGACAGACCGACGAATAGGAATCTAGCTAGAGAGGCCAATCTGCTTCAAGTGTAACTAAACGAGCCAAAGCACATTGGCATTGCAATCATATGCAGCAGCTGCTCTCCTCGCAGCGCGGGTATTTAATGAGCAGCATGTGCGTTGCATCTTCAGGTTTTCACTGAGGAGCCGAACAGGTTAGGCAGCAGCATCAGCGGGGTACAGCGACTGTGGCGACGGGACGTATGTCTGCATTCCCTCTTTCAGGGAACGAGGGTTACCTTTGTAACCAAGACGTTCCCATTCAGATGGTCACATTCGACGTACGTCGGACAGACCGACAAATAGGAATCCCTACCAAAGCACCACAGGGGCTGCCCCCTTCCAGTGCTCTGTTGCAAGCCTCCTGTACCCACTTGCCTAAGGACGGTGGGACAGGGCTAACACAGAGAGTGTCGATCACTGCTGTTCCCCAAAACCCATTCAGTGAGACTATTGAATAACACTGAAAAAGTGTACCCTTTCGCTGGGAAAGGAACGCTGTGGAAGCCACATCCTTCCCCGAAGGAGTTATATGGAGAAGTACATATGGGCTAACCCCGTAGGGCTGTACTACATATGGAAGTACTGGGGTGACTCCAACCTGATGAGAGATGGGTTCTCCCAGAGGGAAAGACACGGGCTTCATTTAGGAGCAACCGTGAAATAACACATGGGATCCCCGTAGGGTCACACATATGGAACCCAGCCTAAATCCGGTTCTCAAGGATACAATGAAGTAAAGGCATAGCACCAGACGCTCCGCCACGTCCGGCTGCCGAAGGGAGATCGGAGGACTCAACAGGGTCTGCCTTGTAGGGACTCTTTGGAGCAATAAGCGCATGTAAGTTCAGCAAGCCGACACTAAGCCAATGCCTCTCTGTGGCTCTGACCTGAGGTGAGAACACGGGAGGAGACCGGCTCGACACAAAGGCTACAGAATCTAGCGAACGTGTTAGGTGTCGCCCAGCCCGCAGCTCTACAAATGTCTGTCAGCGAGGCGCCACGAGCCAGCGCCCAGGAGGATGCAACACCTCTCGTAGAGTGAGTATGCAACCTGAGCGGGCAGGGCACGCCTTGTGCTTGGTAAGCCAAGGCGATGGCGTCCACTATCCAGTGGGCCATCCTCTGCTTGGAGACAGCCTTTCCCTTCTGCTGGCCTCCGTAACAGACAAAGAGCTGGTCTGAGGTCCTGAGGCTTTGAGTTCTGTCTATATACAGTCGCAAAGCGCGAACTGGACAGAGCAAAGCCAGGGCTGGGTCTGCCTCCTCCGGGGGCAGCGCTTACAGGCTCACTACCTGGTCCCTGAAGGGAGTGGTGGGAACCTTGGGCACATAGCCAGGCCGGGGTCTCAGTACCATGTGGCCATTGCCTGGCCCGAACTCTAGGCACGATTTGTCAACCGAAAAATGCCTGCAGGTCCTCCACCCTCTTGATGGAGGCCAATGCAACCAGCAGCAAAGTCTTCATCGACAGAATCTTTAAGTCTGCTGACTGCAAGGGCTCAAAGGGAGCATTCTTGAGTGCTCGAAGCACCAGAGTAAGGTCCCAAGAGGGTATGGAGGGGGGTCAAGGAGAATTTAACTGTCTCGCCTCCCTAAGGAACCTGACGACCAGGTCGTGCTTACCAACAGACTTGCCATCGATGTGGTCGTGGTATGCGAAATTGCGGCAGCATGAACTTTGAGGGTGGAGGGAGACAGCCTACGCTCCAACACTTGCTGCAAGAAGGAAAGCACGACTCTGATCGAACATCTTCGGGGGTCTTCTCGGCGAGAAGAGAACCACTCGACGAACAGGTTCCACTTCAAGGCGTAAGCACGTCTCGTAGACGGTGCACATGTCAAAGTGATGGTGTGAAGTACCTCGGGGGGTAAGTCATCTAGAACCTCAGCGTCCTGTCCAGGGACCAGACATGGAGTTTCCAGAGGTCTGGACGCAGCTGCTAAAGGGTGCCCTGTCTCTGAGAAAGAAGTTCCTTCCTCAGAGGGATACGCCAGGGAGGGGCTGTTGCGAGGAGTGAGAGTTCCAGGAACCAGGTCTGGTTGGGCCAATAGGGTGCAACTAGTAGGACCTGTTCCTCGTCCTCCCTGACATTGTACAAGTTCTGTGCAAGTAGGCTCACTGGCGGAAATGCATGTTTGCGAAGGCCCCGTGGCCAGCTGTGTGCCAGTGCATCTGTACCGAGTGTTCAATCGGACAGGAAATAAAACAACAGTGAGAGGTTTCTGGCGAGGCAAACAGGTCTACCTGAGCCTCCCTGAAATCTCTCCAAATCAGCTGGACCACCTGGGGGTGGGGTCACCACTCTCCCTGCAGGGCAGCTCGTGAGAGCTCGTCGGCCACACGGTTGAGCACACCAGGAACATGAATAGCGCTAAGCGACCTCAGATGCTTCTACCTCCAAAGGAGGAGATGGCGGGCAAGTTGCGACATGCATCGGGAGCATAGACCACCTTGATGGTTGATGTACGCAACGGTCGCAGTGTTGATGGTCCGAATGAGGCAGCGAGACGGACTGGGGAGCACTAACCAGGCTCACAGAAACTGCACAAGCGGGATCAAAGGGACCGTAGGCGTACCCACAGTGGGGCAGCGAGGTGGAACGCAGGGACAAGGCTCGGGAGGCACTCTTTGCGAGGCGGCCCATAGCGGGGTCAGAGTGTGCTGTGCAACACCTACCTGGTTCCACGGTTTGACAGAGGGCGCAGGAGAGGCTTTGGTTGCCTTCTCGAACCGCGCGCTGCTGCCTGTTGGCAATAGAAGAGGGGGATGAGAGTGGAGAGATTTTTCTCCTCCCACTACTCTCCGAGCCCTCTTCGGACCCGGAGATGAAGGAAACCGCTCTTTCTTTGAAAATTTGGGAACAACTGGCAGTGAGAGGATTCTGGCGAGGCAAACAGGTTTACCT
The DNA here is from genome assembly GCF_019924925.1 of Ctenopharyngodon idella. Classification (NCBI taxonomy): domain Eukaryota; kingdom Metazoa; phylum Chordata; class Actinopteri; order Cypriniformes; family Xenocyprididae; genus Ctenopharyngodon; species Ctenopharyngodon idella. Next base: position 62,398 of record NC_067241.1, read on the forward strand.
GAGCCTCCCTGAACTCTCTCCAAATCAGTGGAAAAGAAACAAAACGAAACACAGTATTTACCACCTGGCCCTTCTCTGGGGGAAAGACTGGTGCAGTCACCATCTCCTGAAGAGCAGTCCCAACCATCTTCGGGTCACCTGTCCTAGGGCCTCTTGCTCTTGGCTTTACCGCCCTTCTTGGCGGGGGCCTGGACGGGCTGGGCACCCCGCTTGCGACTGGCTCGACGGCGCCGCTTGGATGGAGGCTACTGCTGTGGTGCGGGAGTGGGGGCAGCCGCAGGGGGGCGCCCTCGGCGACAAGTAGGCTGAGGTGTTGTCGGCAGCGGATGGGTGGACGCAGCAGCTGACCGCTGCGGCAGGATGTGGCTGCTGGCCTCTATGACACAGGGGAATTAAGAAACCTGACCTTGTTGGTATCCCTCATGTTGGCCAGACACAGCCAGATATGGCGTTCCTGGACCACCAAAGTGGAAATCGCACGACCCACCGATCACGCCGTAACCTTCTTCGCACGAGGCGCGAGGTCCATCGCGCCACGAAGTTCTTGAAGAACTTGGGGATCGTGACCACCCTTGTGCAGGTCCTTCAGTGCCTTGGCCTGATGGGCCTGCAACAACACCATAGTGTGTAAGGCGGAAATGGCTTCCCCGCAGGCCTGGTAAGCCCTGCTGGTAAGATCCGACGAGTGCTTACAGGCCCGGGAAGGGAGAGATGGCTCCCCCCGCCAGGTGGAGTTAGGGCATAGCAATGACCCGTTCCACAGGGGGGATGCACGTATAACCCTTCACCGCACCGCCATCAAGGGTGGTGAGGGAGGAGGACTCACCGGAACCAAGGAGGAGGGAGGAGGACTCAACCAATCATCCAATCGCGAGGGCCCGGGACACGGTGGAGGATTCCATATGAGCCCGACACTGTTGGCGGCCCGGGAAAGCATAGCCATCATCTCCGGATCTGAATCGGGCACTGTTACCGTTCCCAAAGGAGGCAACTGCGCCGACTCGTCATCTCCAGAAAAATCTGGCTCACCCTCCGATGCAGCTATCGACATCTGGTCATTGGAGGGGGCTCCGAAGGATACGGATTGTGCATACCTTTGAGATGGCCCACCGGCAGCTCTACTGGCTGCAGAGTGCAGGATGAGTGAGGGTTCCTAGGGGGTTGGTTCCCCCCGAAGGAATCGCGCTCACTGTAATTTTCAGATCACCAGCGCCGCTACCCGCAGCAACCCTGTAAGGAGGATTGGAATGAAACAGCGGCATCCTTTGCAGGAACTGGAGTCTCAATCGCAACTCCGAGATGGTCATCTTCCCACAATGGGTACATGACTCATCCACGAATGCAGCCTCACGAATGTCATCTTTAAAAAGATGCAAGCTCTACTTGTGTAAGCTCTTTCAGGGACTTACTCTTTTAAAAGTGCTAAAACACGCGGGGAACAGCCGCGGCAACACAAACAGGGATTGTGTGCAGCCTGTCGTGTGCACTCCTCTCTTTGAAGGCGCTCACTCTTACCGGCCATCAAAGTGGCTTTTTAGCGCTCAAAGCGCACCGTACTAGCCGTGAGAACAGCCCTTTTCAAGCTGAAAAAACAGCTTTTTGCTCAAAAGGCAAAAAGAAACACAAAAGAGAGAAAAGAGAGGACTCGACCCCGCTGCTGTGCTGTACACCCACACTTGATGATACAGAAGTTCGTCCAGAAGAGCTGACTCGTCACAGACACTTGCAGAGAAACAGACATACACCGAAGCGAAAAGCTGAAGATGCAACGCACCTGCTGCTCATTAAATACCCGCGCTGCGAGCAGAGCAGCTGCTGCATATGATTGCATGCCAATGTGCATTGGCTCGTTTAGTTACACTCGAAGCAGATTGGCCTCTCTAGCGAGATTCCTATTCGTCGGTCTGTCCGACGTACGTCGAACGTGACCGACTGAATGTGAACGCATGTTCAAACACATCACAGTAAACAAATAAGTGTTACCTGGTTTCGAACGAGGGAATGGCCCTACACAATCGACAATAAGATGCTAAAAAGGTTCACCAGTGGTTTCAATTGGTTTCAGAGGAGCAGGTTTTAATACTTGATTCATCTTACTAGTTAATTTGCAAGTCTTGCACATCTTAATGTAAGCAGAGACATCACACTTTAAGCACGGCCAAAAAAATACCACAACAAGCAATTATACGTCTTATGCACCCCCTGGTGACCTGATTGATCATGCGCAATTTCAGTCATCTTGTGTCGAAACTTAGCAGGAACGACTATCTGGAAAACAAGATCTCCAACAAAATCACCCTTGTGAGGAATCCATTTCCTCAGCAACACCCCATTGTGAACAACATATCCACGAGCTGTGTTATCCACTTCTGATGGAGAAACAGTAGTCTGGAAGACTTCATTTAAAGACGAATCAGATTGCTGTTCTCTTCCTAATTCCTTTGCGGAAACAGGAAAAGACAAAGCAGACAAATCAGGCATTGACACACTACAAACTTTAAATTGGCAGTCCTTTTGATCACAAAATTCATCCTTATTGTCACGTTTCATTGCACGAGTCACTACACATGCAGAGTCTTGATCTTAAGAATGGAATTCAGTTTTAGCTTTATTATCAAAGACAATTATAGGAAGCACCGGATTGTTAGCCCACACACGTTCACCCACCAGTCCATTACCCAAAATGATATGGATTCCCTCAACTAGCAAAGTGGGCCGTACTCCCATTACAACCTCGCCTTTGAACTAAATCAGACTGGAGTCTTACCTTATGAAGAGGCACAGACAGAGTGTTTAATCCTATTCCCCGAATTAAAACACTCTCACCCGTATAAGAACGCGGGGAAAAAGCCAAAACTGACTCCAAAATGAATGAATCCATCGCTCCAGTGTCCCGTAAAATTATAACAGGGACTTCCTCTTTCTCTCCCAATAAAGACACGTAACCTTCTGTAATAAAAGGCGAGTAAGAAGAGAAGAGATCAACATCAGACTTTGGTCTTTCCAACAAAATTCAGTTGTTACAGTCTGGACTGGTGCTGCAAGTGCAGCAGACTTAACATGTGAACTTGGTGCAGCACGCTTAGATTTATTTTTAAGAATAGGTCAATCCAATTTCCAATGTCCTTTCTCGTGACAAAAATTACGTGTCTTACTCAGATCAAACTTTCCAGTAAAAACACGGTTACTTTTAGGTGGAGACTTTTATGTGTCAGTACATAATCATCAGCCAATATTCGTGCTTCTTCTGGAGTTTTATCATTATGCTCACTGATATACGTTGCTATACGATTTGGGATTGATTTTTAAATTGTTCAAGCACAATCAAGTGAATCAAATCCTCCAGTGTTTTGATATCTACTGCTGTACACCAATGATTCAAATATTTTTTCAGGTCTCGTACGAATTCTAAGTGAGTTTGCAGCTCTTCCTTTTTCTGCAATCTAAAATGCTGCCTATACGCTTCAGGTACACATTTGTATACTTTTAAAACCACCGATTTAACTTTATCATAATTTTTGCAATCATCGACTGACAAAGAAGAAAAAACTACTTGCGCTTTCCCAGTTAACTCGCATTGCAATAGTGCAACACGATTATCCTCTGACCAGTTTCTCAATTCTGCCATGTGTTCAAAAAGAGTAAAGAAAGTATTAGGATATTCTTCATTAAATTTCAGAACAATTTTTAGATTTGAGTTAAGAGAAAAAGACATACCTTGCTCCTTCCCAGAATTAGATAGCTTACCCTCTTTCATCAAATCAAGCTTAAGAAACTCTAATTCCAACTTTGTTTTTTCCTTGTTCAGAACGCTGTTTTAATTTTTCATGCTCCATTTGTAAAAGCAGCAATTCTTTCTGCTGTTCAAAAAACAGATTAGTTTGTAACTGGGAAGTAACTGGTACAGACTCATCCATATCGTCCCTCAAAATGCCTTTTTCAATCAATTTAGCTTTTAAAACTACTTTAATGTTTTCTTTGAGCCTTTTATCAGAAATCACCACTTGATAACGATCTGCAACTTTTAATAATTGCTCTTTAGTACACTTATCCAAAAATTCACAAGAGAGTGAAGTAACAAACAAATCAATATCAGCCATGAAAAGTCAATAAAAAAAAACAATTTAGTTACAAAGTGCAATCAAATAACGAGAGTTTCCCTCTACCTAACATTTAAACAAACTATCTAACTGAACCCTAGTCTTCATGCGATTAATTGCGGGGGGTATTTATGCACTATAACCCGCTGGGTAAAAAAAATGCAACTGGTCAAACCAGCGACACCTTCAAAACCACGGACGTGCTCCCGAGATAAGATCTACTACCCACCTTCATCGCAGCACTACACAGAAATAACAAACCCGACACATCTCAAAAGAGACATGCCGCTAACCCTATTAGGGAAACTCACGTTCAAACAACAATATTGCACATAATTACTTACAAAATGACTTCACACAGTGACCAAATTGACTCCAGCATGAATTAATATACACGCGTCTCAAAATAACCGATCAGTAAACTAAGCGCAAATGAAACTAAATAAGGATGTGCCCCCAATTTGTTACGACCCGTTGCTCAAGAGCAGCAACAAAACAAGGGACGCACGCAAACCAAAGGTTAAGGCTCAGAGAAACACTTTATTATCTACAGAAAAAGGAACACTAAATAATAAGGAAGAAACAAATAAAAATTAAAGCAGCACGCAGCGATGAAAGGGCCCTTGCACCCAGGCTTACTGCCACCCGGTGGCCTTAGGAAAACTGAACAGTGGGTGATATTCGTTTAAGCGGATAAATAGAGGAGAAATATGGCAAAGTCATTTTGATGCGCTATAGTTCCTGCTGCCAGCAGGTGGCACTTTGACTATTACTGAATATTGCCAGTTAGATGTCTTCAGGCCAGGACTATTATCAAACATGTGAAGTTTGGAGCAGATCAAACATTGTATGCCTGAGTTACAACAACTTCCTGTTTCGTGGCATTAATCGCATACATTAGCACTTAGCCAAGTGTTGAATGATTTAACGTGTTTCTAGCATGTTTGGTACTTCATGGCATATACAGGGATGCACGCAAACCAAAGGTTAAGGCTCAAAGAAACACTTTATTATCTACAGAAAAAGGAACACTAAATAATAAGGAAGAAACAAATAAAAATTAAAGCAGCACGCAGCGATGAAAGGGCCCTTGCACCCAGGCTTACTGCCACCTGGTGGCCTTAGGAAAACTGAACAGTGGGTGATATTCATTTAAGCGGATAAATAGAGGAGAAATATGGCAAAGTCATTTTGATGCGCTACAGTTCCTGCTGCCAGCAGGTGCCACTTTGACTATTACTGAATATTGCCAGTTAGATGTCTTCAGGCCAGGACTATTATCAAACATGTGAAGTTTGGAGCAGATCAAACATTGTATGCCTGAGTTACAACAACTTCCTGTTTCGTGGCATTAATCGCATACATTAGCACTTAGCCAAGTGTTGAATGATTTAACGTGTTTCTAGCATGTTTGGTACTTCATGGCATATACAAATGTGTTTCTGGGAGTGAATTACAGTGCAAAGCATGCCATTTCCTGTTGGCACTATGACTAATGGCACTATGACAGGTGGCACTATGACTAACTAAATATTGGCATATAGATGTCTTCAGGCCAGGACTCTTATCACACATGTGAAGTTTGGGGCAGATGGGACACTGTATGCCTGAGCTACAACACCTTCCTCTTTCATGGGGAAACATCAGACTTTGTCAGGTCGCCACAGATTGCCCACCGATGTCACATCAATGAAGCTTCAGCTTCAGTGAAAGTTAACATTGCTAAGGCCTTAAAGGAACACTCCACTTTTTTTGAAAATAGGCTCATTTTCCAACTCCCCTAGAGTTAACAGTTGAGTTTTACCTTTTTGGAATCCATTCAACCGATCTCCGGGTCTGGCGGTACCACTTTTAGCATAGCTTAGCATATTTCATTGAATCTGATTAGACTGTTAGCATCTTGCACAAAAATGACAAAGTTCCTTGATTATTACGCTGGAATGAAAGTATAGTTCCTAGCCATATCGGCCTAGAAAATCACAACTTTTCATTTTCCGTCGGTCTTGGTACACGATGTAACTACAGAAGAGTCAAGTTTTAAATAGGAAAAATATTGAAACTCTTTTGTCATTTTTGTGCAAGATGCTAACAGTCTAATCAGATTCAATGAACTATGCTAAGCTATGCTAAAAGTGGTACCGCCAGACCCGGAGATCGGTTGAATGGATTCCAAAAAGGTAAAACTCAACTGTTCAATTCAAAATATCTAATTTCCTGTTAGGTTTACAGATTTTGCACCCAGGGACTTTTTTGTAAGTATTGGGCTGTTACATATGTCTACCGAATTTCATACCTGTATGTGAAACGTAGCGTAAAAGGCGCTTAATTGAAATTTTGTAGGTGCCGCTATCGAGCCATTTTGCCACACCTAATTCTGAAACCCATATCAGATGTAAATTTTTACCACTTCTTGCACGCGTGTGCAAAGTTTCATGAGTTTTCGAGCATGTTTACACCCTCAAAAATGTGATTCATTTCGGAGAAGAAGAAGAATTGACTGAGCAATTACAATAGGGTCCTCGCACCACTGGTGCTCGGGCCCTAATAACAATAACAGTGTCTCTGAAATGGTCAGTAATATCAGTGTGTAATGAAGGGTGCATGGTTGAATATGTAATATAGTGTTGAAGTGTAAATGTGAAAAGAATCAAAACACAAAGCAAACGCCAAATCCAACACCCGAGTCCTCCTTTGGCTCAGCTGAAGGTTTCTTTTACAGGAGCGTCTAACCCAGAACAGGTGTCTCCAATTTACGGCCAATTGAAGTAATTCGCAAGCGAACTGCGTTTCCCGAAAACAGACAGCAGGGGTCGTCAAATCGACTCTTAGCTGATCGTAGTCCTTCTGCTCTGGGGCATCAGACTACCCCGAGACAGTCAAAAGCGAGCTGGCTAGCACTGCTCTTGACTTGCCCAGGTTGAATCTGATTGTATGATCTGACAATAGCCTCCTATTTTCCGTGGTAATGGTACGGATAAACATACTGTTCATGAGTGGATAGAGTTAATGGAGGTATACTCACAAAAGTGCGATCACCCAAAAGCAGAGCACACCAATAAGATCTTGAATCATCTTTTGGGTAGAGCTAAAAATATTGTCAAAGTAAGGCTAAAGAATAACCCCTCACCTGACATGGTTGTTACTTCCGAGACCATTTACAAAATGCTCTTACGCTATTTCAGTGAAAGCCCAGAGTCTTGTCTTCCACTGGCAGACTTCTACTCTACACTGCCATATGCCAATGAAAGCCCTGTCGACTCTTAGGTCCGTCTCAATCACGAGGCCGAAATCACTGATAATCACCTGCAGAAACAGGGTAGTCGAATGAAGAACATTTCACAGGAAATTGCGATAATGTTTATTAGAAACTGCCCTGATGTTGAACTTTCTAGTGTGTTCAGATACAAGCCTATCACCAAGTGGTCATCGGCAGAGGTGCAAGAAGCGATTGATGAGCATCAAAGGGGGCTGAGAACGAAGAAACCACATTCCACAACCACTCTCTCCCTGGCCGTTTACAAAGTACAAAGTCAGTGTACCTACACTGGTTGTTACAGGACTACGGGACAAGTTGATACTGGGCACCAACGTTCTTAACACTCAGGGGTCGCCCGTTGCACCGGCGATACCACCTCGTTTTTTTCTTACCAGTGCGAAAGAGACTCAAAATACTCTGTCAATTTTGGACATACAATTAAGAGTTATACACCATTCTAATCTGTGAAATGTCTTCTTTTATTTGTGTACACTCAAGTCCATTCTGAGTCAGGTTTTTAGGTCAAATCGAAAACAAATATTCTCTGTTTATGTAATCGGTTTGAAAAGAGAGAGATGTCAGTCGTTCGCAAGTCAGTTCATTATCCACTGATGCGGCCATGCCCATGGACCGTGTGCAGCATTCAAACACAAATTCTGAGGCGATCAATGCAACAGAGTGAACGCCCACATCAGCTCGAAAAAATGCATCGAGCTTAGTCAGATTCATGTACTTTTCATCATTTTGAGAAAAGGATTTACCTCAGAAGAAGAGCATGACTGGTTTCAATTCCATTTTGAGGATCAACTTGATCAAGCCGAGGATTGTGATTGGTAAGTTTTTTTATTCCTAAATTCTTTATTCTAAACGCGATATAGACGAATGTCTGTCAATATTAAGCCACAAAAAGACTGTTTTATATATGAATCCTGCATGTTCTGTCCCTCTGTGTGAAATGATTCGGGCAGATGCGTGGTTTCGTTTAGCTACTACACATAACTTACATTAGTAAACATGACTTATTGGCTTTTCCCAAAAAATACTGCTATACTGAGTTGAGTGAAATTGACTGAAATATGTAATAAATACTGAAATAAAATGTGTTAGCAACATATTAAACTGCACATTAACATTTATAGGCTTTATAATATAACAAAGATACATAAAATGTCATAGCAATATGAATGTTTAGACAATATTTCTTTGGCCTGTTTTGGACAGATTATGAAGTGTTTACTGTGAAATATTCTAGTGCCACATCAATGAAGCTTTTGTTTGCAAGGAATAATGAAAGCTTTGCATCATAGAACTAAATTATATTTTAAAGTATATTCAAATAGAAAACCATTATTTTAAATTGTAATAATATTTCACAATATTGCTGTTTTTTTTCTGTATTTTTAATCAAATAAATGTAGGTGTAAGCAAATTAGCTTAAATGAAATAATTACTCACTTTATAGGGAATTTTAAAAGAGTCACTTATTTTATGACCGAGCAACTGAATCGTCCAGCATTCATTTGCACTGGCCATAACTAAGCTCTGTAGCTCTTCTTAGGCGGGTTATTAGACTTTATATCATTGCACCAGTTCAGTTAGAATCTGGAGGTACGTTGGAGGTGCGTTTGTCGTTTGTGTCTTTGAACGCGGATTTACTTGCTGGCGTCCTTGGCTTGGAGAAAGGGTCCATGTTTGTTGATTTGTTGAAGGTCTTTTCGGGTTCGGATTGATGTTGTGGGAAGCCAATCACGTTCTGGTGTGCTGGCAAATGAATCTAGTCTCCCTCGTGGCTGAAGTTTAAAGTTGAGGCGGCAAAAGACTGTAGAGTCATTGATTAAACTTTGCGGCAAAACTTAACTTAGAACACGAGACTCTCAATGGAAAAGAAAAACTAAGTAAAAGGAAGGAAAGTAAGTGAGTGAGATGACAGTAAATTGGATGGCTTGAATGAAACTGCTTGTCTGCTCTTCATCGTCTGCTCATCATCATCTTTTCTTTGTCTTATTTCTTTGTTTAAGTACATTTACTTCGTTACGTTTACTTGAGTATTTGTTTGGAAAATTTGTACTTTTAAGAGTAGATTTAAATTTGGGTACTTTAACTTGAGTAAATTACTAATGAAAAATCTGTACTTTTACTTTGTTACGCTGGGCGACGTTCCTCTCATTACTTTATTTTAATGCAATACTGTACGTGTTAAGAAATGCGTAGTTTATTCCAAGCGCGCTGTCTCTTTTTTCATGAACGATGACCCATTCACAAATTAATCACTCTTTTGAGTCGATTCTGTTCAAAGACTTGATCAAACATGTTGGCAAACTGTCTAAATTGGTTCGCGAATCAGTTTGAATGATTTGTTCAGTTCCCTGCACGCATTGATTTGTCTGAAACGGTTTCTCATTTGGCTTTTCTCCAATCATAAATTAAATATTATCTCCTGGTCTCTCAACTCTCCCGCTCTCAGCAGAGAATACAGAGAGTACAGTTTAGACATGATTTCTCTAAAACAATATGATACATTTTATACAGATTTCATTCAAGCCAAAATTTGAATTATGAGTAGAGATTTCCATTCGTATTAGACAAGGCACACTTTCAATCAACCATTCAATAGTTATGACAATTACATGAATTGTGAGTGTTCTAAGCATAACTGGTTACATGTATAATGTGTAGACATGATATAGAATTATGCAGTTGAACAATGTGGAATTGTTGGAACAATTTGATGCAGTTTATTTGTAGAAACAGTCTCTGTGGGTTTTTTTTTTTTTTTTTTTTTTTTTAGATTTTTAAGTCAGTGTCACTCAGAGGTCACTCAGAAGAAACAGGCCTGCATTGTCTCTTTGTCTCGGGAGATCAAAAGACTCTGGCATTATCTTTTTGCGGCTCAAGTTGCGGTCTTTTAAACAATTTGGTCTTTTACAAATTGCTTAAGTTTGACACCTCTTTCCTCAACTTTTACAAGCTTGCAAGGGCCATAAAGTACTTAGCAGGGAGGTGTTGGTAGACAGAATGGAGACGCAAATGACAGTTTCTCTGAGTTTGGGTCCTGCGTGTTGATACAGGAATCTGGAGTGTTGAGATGAGTTTTGTATGAAGTTATGTTTCAAAGAATCATCTGAAAGATTTATTTGTCTGGTTCGTCCTCAGTTCCTACACCGTCTTGATGAGCATAAGACTTCTTTTAAAAACATTAAAAATAGTAATGTGTCAAATCTTTTGACTCTTACAGTAATTTAAAATATAATAGGGCTATACAAAATTTTCTTCACATGATGTGCAAAAATACGTGCATGCATGAGATCACAAAAATCATGTTTTCTGTTAAGAGTGGACATTATATTAACGTTAATACAATAGCTGATATGATTAGTTATCAGCATGCTCACAGAGGTTTTTTTTCTTTTATCTCACAGATTTGAGAATCATAGTGACCAGATATTGGCCAACATATATACTCTCATTTATATAATTAACTATATTCTAAATAAACTACAAACAAAAAATTATATATTTCTTTTGTCATTGCATTCTTTCTTAGTTCACTCAGTGACTTGTTTTTTATTTATTTTTTTGTTTGTTTTTTCAAAAGCCACGCATATACGTAATTCTCTCAAAAATACAAATGTACATACTTGTTGCTCACATATTATTATAGCCTAGTTTGTGCTGAATATAGTGTAATGAGACTTTTGTCATTAATTTATAAGCAACTGAAAAAAGCACAAATGTCCTAGACTTATGGGACATTCTGCAGAAGATGGGATTGAGTGACTTGGACATTGACTCTTACGAAGTATCACCTCAATGGAAAGGTCATTATTGCGCTTGGTCCAGAAGTTTGAACATGTATTCTCAAAGTGCAAGCTAGACTGCGGGAGAGTGAAAGACTTTGTGCATTGCATACATCTGTCTGACTACTGGCCTTTTCGTTTGCCTTATCTGTTTGTACCACCAGGGCATTATCAGAAGCTATAGCAAGTATTATCCTCACATCTGGCTTCTACAACATCTCCAAGTGTAAGGAAGACAAGAGACTTACAGCCTTTACCACACCTTTAGGTCTCTATGAGTTCAATCATCTTCCACAGGGGCTATGCAACAGCCCAGTGAGTTTCATGCGGCTTATAATGAGTATATTTGGAGACCAAAGCAATGGGGCAGACTAAAGCTGTTGGATGGTATACTGTACCGCATCTGCAAGGATCCAGTGACTAAGTTTACACATTACCAGTTCATGGTCCCTGATTCACTGGTCAGTGTAATCCTGTGCGGCATCCACAACGAGGCAGGCCGTCAAGGTCAAGGAAGAACATTGTCTTTGGCTAGACAGAGATTTTCATGGGTTGTTTTGGAGAATGACACCCAAGAGTATGTAAGACGCTGTCAACGTTGTGTGGTCAGCAAAACCCCTGAACCAGAGGGAAGAGCCCCTTTAGAAAGCATTTAAACCACCAGTTCATTAGAATTAGTGTGTATAGACTTCTGATGTGCTGAGGATTCTTCTGGCAAGACTGTCAATGTATTAGTGGTAACAAACCACTTCACGAAAATGGCGAATGCGTGTGCAAGAACCAGTCAGCATCAGCAAGTTGCTCATCACTTTTGGGATAAGTTCTTTTGCATCTGGATTTCCACAAAGAATCTACTCAGACCAAGGAGCGAACTTTGAAAACAGGTTGATCAAGGAACATTTACAGATTGCTGGCGTACAGAAGCCTCGCACCACGGCATATCACCCGATGGGCAACGGCCAAGTCGAGAGGTTCAATCGCACCTTGGGTAATATGATCAGGGCATTACCTCCGAGAGCCAAACAGGACTGGCTGCAAATGCTGCAAACCCTGACATTCGCTCACAACTGTACTACCCATGAGTCAACCGGCTTGGCCCCATTTCTCCTCATGTACAGTCAGATTCCCAGATTGCCTGTCAATTTGATGTTCCAGAGCGTGGATTAGGATAACAATGTCACGTACTATGACCGGTATGTGAGAAAGATGAAGGACGATCTTAAAGGAGCTATACTACTTGCTCAGGCTAACAACACTGCTAGCCAACAACGGCAAACTGAGCATTACAACAAAGACGTCAAAAGCCGAGACATTGAGGAAGGAGATTATGTGTTGCTCGCCAACAAAGGAGGGCATGGGCGATGCAAGCTATCTGACAAATGGGACTCAACCTTGCATGTTGTGGTATCTGTGGATACAAGATGTCATACCTACCATGTGAGGAACACTCGGACCAATCAGGAGAAGGTAGTTCACAGGAACTTGCTCTTACGAGCCAACTTCTTGCCTATTGATGAGAGAGAAGGCTGTTTAGAACCAATCTCTGACTATTCAAAATCAGACTGTGAGACTGATGAGTCTGTGATTGACACTAAATAAATCAGAGGATGCTGGTAACAAAATTGATTAAGCTCATCAGTGGAAGAGGAAACCAGAGATCCCAGTTCTAGAACAGGACTAGAGAATGTCTTTGATGGATCGGTTCTCGGATGTGAGAATCGGGAAACCATTCAGAACTCTGAGCCTGACCTTTCTATTCTGGATGTGGAGGAAGCTGAACATGACATGGAAAAGTCCATGCCACCTGATGGAGTCTCTGGAGAGACTGTTCAGCCTTTAACCGAAACAGCTCACCCAGACAGAACAAGGGCTGGCAGACTGATAAAACCAGTTAAAAGACTGATTCAAATTATGACCCAGAAAACCCTCCTACGTAGCCCTTCTCTCAGCCTTCTCAGGTCAAAAGCTTCTTAAGTGGAGTTACAAATTCCCTGTAAGTGTTATTCATCTGGGGTACAATATAAGTGGTGATCATTTCAAGCATCTTTGTAATAGTGTTTATGGAACTTCTTTTGCGGGCAGACACTTAAGAGTCTGGCCAACTTTATTTTGTTGCTCTCTCAGTGAGTTGAGTAACATATATGTTGCGTGCGGATACTGTAATTTTGTCAAAGTGTGATCGCATCCCCGATCTTCTTCTTCTTCATCGTGTTCTCGTATTTATACATAAAGGTAGACATATGTACAGTGCATCCGGAAAGTATTCATAGCGCTTCACTTTTTCCACATTTTGTTATGCTACAGCCTTATTCCAAAATGGATTAAATTCATTATTTTCCTCAAAATTCTACAAACAATACCCCATAATGACAACATGAAAGACGTTTGTTTTAAATCTTTGCAAATATATATATATATATATATATATCTCCAGGGATGTTCAATCGGGTTCAAGTCTGGGCTCTGGCTGGGCCACTCAAGGACATTCACAGAGTTGTCCCGTAGCCACTCCTTTGTTATCTTGGCTGTGTGCTTAGGGTCCTGTTGGAAGATGAAGCAGGTTTTCATCAAGGATGTCTCTGTACATGTCAGGACTCGGGTTTGATGTTCCTTCTGTTTCCTTCTTTTTCTTTGTTTCTATCTTTTCCATGTGCGTTTATGCACGGCTGTTTGTGTTTCACTATCAGCGCATTCGCTTGTGTACGCATGGCTGTTTGTGTTTCACAATCAGCGTGTTCGCTTGTGTGTGCATAGCTGTTTGTGTTTCACAATCAGCGCGTTCACTCGTTTGCACTCACCTGTCTCCCTTTATTGCTTAATTTCTCCGCTATATATATCCTTCCTTTTCCTTTGTTTTCTGACTTGTTTTCACTTATTTTTCTCTGCCCAGTTGTGTTGCGGTTTCCTGTTCCTCCCCAGAATTCACTGGTCTTGGATAGCTCTCATCCCACTGACCATTTGGACTGTTATTGGATTCTGTTATTGAGTTTCTGTTTGCTTCACTGGGCTGCTTTCTGCTGTGAACACCGGCCTGTTTCTGATCATGACTTGGATGTCCCTGTTGGTTCTGTTTGCTCCTCGCCTGACTATCCTGCTTGTCTGACATTGAATCCCGCCTCACGATTTGGATTTGATTGCACTGAACTCTGATCCCTGCCTGCCTGACCATTCTCTTCGGTTCCAATCTGGTCTGGAGCCGTGCAGCTCGAACTGTCTTTAATTATTATTTCAATAAATTTAAATTAATCATTCTTTCTCTGCTTTACTCTGCTTTTGGGTCCTCCTTCCTCAGATCGTAACAGTACATTGCTGCATTCATCTTTCCCTCGATCCTGACTAGTCTCCCAGTTCCTGCCACTGAAAAACATCCCCACAGCATGATGCTGCCACCACCCTACTTCACTGTAGGGATAGTATTGGCCAGGTGATGAGCCATGACGCTTGTTATTCAAGCCAAAGAGTTCAATCTTTGTTTCATCAGACCAGAGAATTTTGTTTCTCATTTTGCCTTTTGGCAAACTCCAGACGGGCTGTCTTGTGCCTTTTACTGAGGAGTGGCTTCTGTCTGGCCACTCTATCATACAGGCTTGATTGGTGGAGTGCTGCAGAGATGGTTGTTCTTCTGAAAGGTTCTCCTCTCATCACAGAGAAATGCTGGAGCTCTGTCAGAGTGACCATCGGGTACTTGGTCACCTCCCTGACTAAAGCCCTTCTGACCTAGTGTAGCAAACTAGCTCAAAAGAAATATGAATAATTAATCATAACTAGTTATAATTAATTATAAATATTTGGATCAGTTAATAAAATTAACTTAATGTAAAATATATTACAATCAATTAACCTGTTTGGACAATAAACACTTAGTGTTAATTGTTTATTAATTCTAAGAAATGTTCATTTCCAGGTTATGGGAAATAACATTCTTATTGTACAGTACTACTCAGAGCATGTAGTCAGGATCTGCATGATTGGGGATTCCAGTATATGAGCATGAAACATGGACAACTTTACGTGTGACATGAACAAGTCATTATTAACTAAACTAAACATTTAAACTGCTCTAACATTCACACAGATACATGCATCCATTTTACCAAGGGAAAGAGAGAGCTGAAGCAGAATACAGGAAAGCAAGAAGTTACAGCATTGTTTGAAGTTCAGCAGATCAACAGCCTTCAGCAAACCATCAGTTTAGTTCTAACATGCCCTTCTTTAAAAGGGGTAAGGATACTTAATGTATCAAATAATGAGACTAAGTTTGATACTTGCATGTCTCGCCAATTTGAATTAAACTTGTCCTGATGTAATTTGTTGAGGCTCCAGTTGATCTTTGCTGATGTTGTCTTGTTGAGAGAGAACCAGTTGGATTCAGAGGATCTTTGGTGAATGAAAAGTCTAAGCTTCTAGCTTCTTAGCATCATCTTCACATCAGAGTTTTAATAATAAGGAGTTGTCCCTTCGGAGGGAACTTTTACGAGTCTTTGTTCTGTAGCAAGATATTAACATGAGACATTGGATTGGATGCATGAGCATCCAGGTAACAACACACACTATTAAGAATCAAGCATATAAACTTTTGAACTGGATCTTTTGTGTAAATTCAGTTATTATTATGTCTTGTGGTTTTTATTTTTATATAGCCAAAATAACTGAGCACAACTCTATAGAAATGAACCAAAAATAAAAACACAAAAAAGGAAAGAATCATGCAACCAGGTCTTCTAATGGTTTAAATTTCTTCAATGAACCAAGTTGTCTTCTCCCACTTTTAAATTTTACCATTCTTAAAGATTTAGAGTAAATCCAAAATTCTTTCTGAAAAACAGAAAACAATGGCTTTGTTTTAAGGAACTTACAGTAAATGAATATAACATGAATATAACATTTTCCCAAAATGAAAATATTGTTCAGTAGTAATTTAATGTGTACATCTTCCATTATTATACCAAAAGTTATGTAATTTTTAGAAATTTGTAAATTTAAGCCATGTTAGACTAAAAGTCTCTAAACAGTCTAATTAAACAGTTGTAACTAAACAGTCAAAAAACAAATGTACTGTTGTTTCAATTTCAGAATCACAGAAAGTAGCCTACTTTTGTGATCAATATTAAATCTGAAGCTGTTATTAATTTGAAAAAAAAAAGAAAAAGAAAAATGGAGGAAACTGTTTAGTAGTTAAAAGGGGGTGGGGGATCATAAACCTATGAATCATAAATCATATTATGCTGCCCCACCAAGTTTTCGAAATGCCCCCCCAGTCACACAATCCTAGAACCGGGCCGGGTATACAAAGTATACAAATGTATTTTTGTGTATTGGTTACTTTATGATTTTTTTGCAACTTTTGGCTGACGCACGTGGAGCTAACTTACTCATGGTTTGTGCACAGTGTTTTAACTTGGAAAAAGTTAGCTCAATGGATGTTTCTCTTATCAAGTGTCCCTTGTGTTTCAGGTATGTTCAGTTCTTTAACTCCAACTGCATAAAATGATCAAATTTGTGTAATTCGGTTCATAATGTTTATGGACTGATTTTGAATACATGTTTTTATATCATTACTATTTTCTCTTTCCCCTTATTCTGTAACGCACTTAATTGCTTTGCATTTGGAATATGCACTGATTTCACATTTCTATAGTGTCGTTGTGAATGTGCATGATGTTTTGGGGGAATGTTTGGATGTTCATGTGAACATTAATTTTATACATCATTCATTGTTAATAATAGATGTGGAAACAATAATTGACACAAAGACCAATATAAAACCAGTATCTTTATTTCAGTTTCTTTATTTCTTGTGTTTAAATGTATTACACAATGTTAAACATAAAATTGTTGTAACACATTAGCCTCAGACCGCGAATGGACGCTGACGAGGCAAGACGCACATTTTACCTTCTCTTCTTCCAGTCACTATTGTGTTTAACATTGGAAGAAGTTAGCGCAACAGATGTTTTTCTTAT
Organism: Ctenopharyngodon idella; assembly: GCF_019924925.1. NCBI lineage: Eukaryota > Metazoa > Chordata > Actinopteri > Cypriniformes > Xenocyprididae > Ctenopharyngodon > Ctenopharyngodon idella. The sequence continues at coordinate 79,514 of NC_067241.1, forward strand.
TAAGTGTCCCATGTGTTTCAGATCAATAAATGAAGCCGTTTTGAAGCTGTCCTGCTGTTTCCAGAGTGAAATTCCTTATGTACAGAATCAGATCTGCTATACCTCCACCAGCAAATTATTTGCAGAAATTTTTAGCAAACGAGTTTAAGTTTGCTTGTTACTTGTTTATTTACCTACTTGTTTATTTACTAATTTATTTAATAATTTACTTAATTTTATTATCACAAGAAAAAAAAAAACACACGGAATGTGAATCATTGTCCATCATTTTGTGAGCAACTGTTGACAAAGAAAAATGCCACGTCGCAATATTTAAAATATTTTCATTTTAAACCATGAAGGCGAGCGAGAGTCTGTGTAAGAGTCTGTTGGTGAAGAAGTCTCAAACGCTAGTCAATTATTCACTACAGAAACTGAAAGTAAAAATTGACCAAGCTTTTGGCATCTGACGCTGCAACCCCTATCTAGCTGAGTGGGCGAGCCTTTCAAAGTATACTCCTTTGGCCATGAGACGCGCACTGTCCTCACAGTCACAAAAATTGGACTGCACATGGACGGGGTGTGTGGACGTACACAGACCCTCCTAATGACGAAAATTACGTGACACGGACAGTGCACGGACAGTCGCAGAACTCAGACGGCCTCTATAGGATCAGCGACTAGTCAACGTCAAGCTTAAAGCATCATGGCAGAGCATTAAAGTCAACTAGTCACTGATCCTGTAGAGGGCGCAACAGCATAAGAAATCTTTGAAGTCCACATATATGCTCTGTTTCCATAATAAAAAAAAAAAGCATACTCTGAGAACGCTCTACAAGACGTATGATTATACCATCTTGATGCTCGAAATTGAATGGGAGAATGCATGTTTTAAACAGCTTATTGTAAAGGTAAGTCAATCGCCGTTCTAAACTAATGCGTGCTGCACTGTAACGCACACATGTACAGTATAGCTTGTAGACTTGTACATCACACAGATTGCGTGCACAGAATCATTCAGTAGCGTGGAAATGTATTGTCAACACTGTTCTGTGAATTCTCAATAAAATAGCTTAGAAACTGAAAAGTTCTAGCATATATTTCTTAGCAATTAAAACCCACAACTTCACTATTAGTAGAGAGATGCTGCCAGGTAGAATTAATTCACACACGCATAAATCAAGGTTCAAGCTTATTTGTTCATTAATGACATCATCAGCGACTAGGGGACGTTGACGCGACTTTCATCACATAAAGGTCGACTTTAAAAAAATCTGAAGTCATTCAAATCTTAGTGCAAGACGGAGCGTAACATGGAATATGTATACCCAGACCTTAACTGCTCCAAATTATAGTGGATAAGGCTCACATTGGGTAAATTCAGGACTACAATAATATGGGGGGACATATTGCCCATGGGCATGAGTATGACTTTTTTTTTTTTTTTTTAAGAGATGAGAAAATAAGAGATGAGAAAAGAAACCCCCAACAACCACCTAAACAAACAATATGATAATTTATTGGCATTTGAGGTTTCAAAACCCTCTATCCTTCTATTAGTATACATGAAAGCCATTTGGAATGAAAGATGATTGTCGTAGTGTAACTCTATTTGTTGATTTTTCTATCGGAATTAATACTGGCTGCAGAAGAAATCTTAATTGTTTGTTTTTTATATACATGTAGATAATGAAAAAGATGCATTAGGATTGCCATTTACAGACATTCTAAACTCTATTGGAGTTAGACAACATGTGTCAGGACCCACTCATTGTCATAATCATACTTTAGATCTAATATTGTCACAGGGAATTGATGTTGAAATTTTGCAGCAGAGCGATGAACATCTCAGATTATTATCTAGTCTTGTGTATACTCCATTTAGCCAAGGCTGCAAAACCAACTCCCTGTTACAAATATGGTAGAACTATCACTTCTACCACTAAAGATTGCTTTATAAACAGTATTCTTGATCAGTTTCTACACCTTAGCATACCAGATAGCTTAGAAGAACTCGATGTTGCAACAGAAACTATTGACTCATTTGCATTCAAAGAAGAATAAAGAAAATAGTATGATGTTGTGGTATAATGAGCACACTCGTGCCCTTAAGAGAGCAGCCATAAAAATGGAGTGCAGCTGGAAGAAAACAAAACTAGAGGTATTTCGCATTTGGTGAAAGTTAAGTGTTAATTGCAGAAACGCCTTAAAAACAGCTAGATCTGCTTAACTCTTTGAGCAGTACGGTCCCACATATGGGATTTTTATTTCTGTGCCCCTGGGCATATGGTCCCACATATGGGATTTAGAACATTCAGCGATGTCACATAACTGCCATATTCAAACTGTGCTTTCGCGCTTTGGCTGCAAGACGGATGCACTCAGCACTTGTCATATATCACAGCTATGCAGTGTTTTCAACCACATAATGTTTTTTTTTTTTTTAAGGTTTCAGACATTTAAATACGCATAAGCACCAGTAAAACAATACATTTAGAGTTTATAAAATACACACTGATATCAGACATCAGTGGAAGCAGCAATAACAATCCATTCAAATATAATTTGCCAACATTTATTCATATCAGACACACATAATGGGCCTAAGTAACTATAAAGTTTACTCTATTATTCTTCCAGTTCAAAAGCCACTTACTTGCATATATTTCTTTAGAAACTGATGAATTCACGTTCTGTAAATCCGACTGACAGGACTGGGGGGCAAAATAAGATGGCAGCGCCCATCTCGCGTTCAAGATAAAGATCATTTATAAAGGTTTTTAAATGACAAAACACACTCACACATATTTGAGAAGCGGAATATCAGATAGTTGATGACATGGTAAGCAAGTTTGTGAATATTTTAAATAAAAAAGGAAAAACAAAAGGTAACACTTTATAATAACTGCACACTATAAAGCATTAGTTAAGCATTAGTAAACAGTCAATTCATCATTTATAAAGCATTAATAGACATTAATAAGCAGTTCATAGATACACCTATAAATGCTTTGTTCTTGATTTATGAGCATATCTATAATGTGTTTAATAATTGTATTTTTATACTTTATTAATGATCAATTTACCATTTCTAAATTAAGTATTACATTATTTACAAACCAGTTATTTAGGAGTTGTCAGTGGTTCATAAGATCATTTATAAAGTGTAAGTAAATGATTAATAAACTATTTAAACATACATTTATACATCTTATTATTTAGATATATAGTAATAGTTACTCAGTGTGTTAATAAATGCTTTATTAATACATGTTCCTACTGTAATTCATGATTAATTCAGGTAGTTATTAAACATTTAGTAGTTGTCAGTTAACTATTGTTGTGAGCTCATCTAAAGTGAGCACTATTCATGCCTCATAAAGCTTTACAAAGAAGATTTAAAGGCTCAGTGATCTTCTGCACTGCTGTTCTCTAATGTTTTAAAGTTAGTACTGAGGTAGTTTTGACACTGTGAAATATTTTATTACATTATTAATGTTTTATAAAAACATTATTTGTTGTATTTTGGCACTCCTGTAATCCAGTCTTGGCACTGGTAAAATTTTATTCAGCAATGTTTACACTTTACAGAAATGTATTTTTATATCAGATTGCAAAAGCTTAGTTTCATTTTACTGCACAGTTATGTTTTCTGGAGGAGTACAGGGATTTTTACTGTCTGCGAAATTGCAGAGGTTTACTTTTAATTTTATATCAAGTTACCCATCGTAAAGTTTCATTTTTTTCCTTGAAATAAATTTTTCTATGTTATGTATCCTTTAAATCTCCTTTATAAAAGCTTTACGAGGCATGAATAGTCCTCACTTTAGATGAGCTCACAAAAATAGTTAACTGACAACTACTAAATGTTTTATAACTACCCGAATTAATCATGAATTACAGTAGGAATATGTATTAATAAAGCATTTATTAACACACTGAGTAACTATTACTATATGTCTAAATAATAAGATGCATGAATGTACATTTAAATTGTTTATTAATCATTTACTTACACTTTATAAATGATCTTATGAACCACTGACAACTCCTAAATAACTGGTTTGTAAATAATGTAATACTTAATTTAGAAATTATAAATTGATCATTAATAAAGTATGAAAATACATTTATTACAGATATGCTTATAAATCAAGAACAAAGCATTTATAGGTGTATATATAAACTGCTTACTAATGTCTATTAATGCTTTATAAATGATGAACTAACTATTTACTAATGCTTAACTAATGCTTCATAGCGTGAGTTATTCTAAAGTGTTACCAAACAAAATAATAGCGATCCATCTATCATACAGTGTTATTGTGGCTGCGTTCAGTGTACGTGACACGCATGACTTGTCACCATGGAAACAATAAGGGCAAACGTTCTAAAATAACGGTCGCCTTAAATTTTAATTTTCAACTCTCTTAAGCCCAGGATACACTGCACGATTTTAGCAATCCTATAAGATCCTTACAAATCACACTGCGCGACATGGATCCATTGAACTTGGGCACGACATGCATGTAAACTGTAAGATGATGACACCTATTGACTCGTAGGTTACGATGCAAGTTTCTATAGAAGAATAAAACATCATCAGTATGCGCTAGTGGTTAACAAAACACCATGTTGAATCACACTTTGACAGTTGTAGATTTTATGTGTGCTGAAAATAAAAAGGAAGCAGCAAAAGAAGAAGGGGAAAGAGCTTGAGGTAAGCAGTTTTCAGTTTTAGCGCCATGTCGCTTTGATTTCATGTCGCATTTTTATTGGCTGGTCAGTAAACGTAGGTCGTAGCAGCAAATACACTGTGCGATGATCATACTGAATTTCTGACACTGTCAGAAAATGATCGTAGGCTATCTTTGGTTGCAAGAGCGGGAAAACGGCCGTCTTTGAACCTCTCTCACTGTACAACATAGGACCACCGATTAAGAGCCACAATCACAGAAATCGCCATGATTGTTTCACGATGGCAACCTTTCATCTGGGACAGCCAAAAATCATGCAGTGTGTCCCGGGCTTAAGAAGAGAACAAGCACAACCCTAGGTATTTATTTGATACAGTGCCTAAAGTAATGAGAGATAAAGCTTCAACTTCAGACATTTTATTTTATTCAAGATGTCTTTGGGGGCTACCAAAGATGAACATAACAGATGTCCATTGCATATGCAGGTTGACATCTAAAACTCCTGCCACAAAAATGGATAAGGGGTTTAAGCTATACGCTTCCTCATACATATGCGACTATGAGGGTATGTACAATGTACATTATCTACTAACATTATCTAATGTATGATTGCTAAGTTAGCTATAGAGCTATATTCAGGGACGTAGCTAGGCCTATTTTAGAGCTGTATATTCATGATCTCCCCTAAATAAATTAATTAATTATATATTTTTTTCATATTAGAGTGTCTAACACAAACTATAAGACTATAACTAAAAGGTATTTTTAGCCAACCATATTGTGTCAGTGATGCTTTGGGAATGCCTCTGCGTGATTGTGTCTGAAGCACTTGTGCCAACTAGTCAAATGGCGAGGCAGAACATCACGGGCAGGTGACGTCATGACCAGGAAATCATAAAAGCACTTTCGGAATGACTGGCGTTAGCTTCAATTAGCCAAAGCAAGTCAATCACAGGGATGAAGGAAGTATGGCAGGGTGACGCAGCGTCTTGTTCCCTTGTCAGAGAACTATGGTTACAGTGGTGACCTGAGATGTTTCCTTTCGAGGGAACTCACACTGTGTCTATGACACTTTGGGAACAATAATGCCAAAACGCCATGTTTACAAGTGTCTGTCCATGTGAATACATAGAGCACAACTTAGACATGAGCACCTGTGAACCTGGGGCAGCGCCCAGGTCCAGGTTGCAAAACCTTATGAATGTGAGTAGAGAGGACCAGTCTGCCACATACCACATCCTGTAGGGATACCTCTGAAGTGAAGTATGGTTTCCACAACCTCGGTTGAGAGACCAAAGTCTATGAGTTGGGCCCCCTCAGAGGCCAAACCCACAGGTTCCATATCTCTGGGCGGGGGTGAAGGGTCACTCCTCCTACTTGAGACAGAAGGACCCTCCTGACTGGAATCTCCAAGGGAGAGCCATCGAGGAAGGACACCAGGTCCGAGAATCATAGTCGGCTCAGCCAGTACGGCGCTACTAGTAGTAGACATATTCCGTTCCGGTGGACCTTCTCTAGAACTCCTGGGAGCAGAGCAATCAGGGGGAAAGCGTACAGATGTAGCCTTGGCCATGTCAGTATCATAACGCCCAGCCCCATGACAGTTTGGTGTGTGAGGGAGAACCGGAGTGGACAGTGTGTCGTATCCTAAGACGCGAATAGATCCACTTCCGCTTGGCCGAAAACCTCCCATATACGCTTCACCACCTCAGGGTGAAGTTTCCATTCCCCAGGCCTCAGCCCCTGCCTTGACAGGATGTCTGCTCCTAAATTTTGGTACCCTGAAATGTATACTGCTCTTGGGAAAGTCTGTTTTCCTTGAGATCACAGGAGGATCTGGTGCGCCAGTTTGCATAGCGGGCACGGACACAGATCCCTGATGTTTTATATAAGAGATCACTGATTTGTTGTCTATGCGAACAAGCACATGATGGCCTCTCAGGTCTGGGAGGAAATGCTTCAACGCTTTGAAGACAGCCATCATTTCCAGGCAATTTATTTGCTACAGGAGATGATGACTCGTCCACAGACCCAGAGCTGAGCGGCATTCCATAACCACTCCCCAGCCCGTGAGGGAAGCATCTGTCATGAGCATGAAGTGATGACAATGGGCTCCTAACACGGGACCTTGGAACAAGAACCTCCATACTATCAAGGTGCAAAGACCTTGATCATGCGGAGTGGGATTTCCCTTGGGGAAAACCCCCATGGTCTTGAGCCACCACTGCAAGGGTCTCATGTACAGCATGCCAAAAGATTCACGTTGGACACAGCTGTCATCAGACCCAACAGTCTCAAAAACAGTTTAACAGTTAGTGACTGGCCTAGCTTTATCTTGTTCACGGCTGTGAGTATCAAATAGTTATGAGCAGGAGACAGACATGCCTGCATCGTCATTGAGTCCCACACCACACCTAGAAAGGTGGTTTTCTGTGCTGGAGAAAGCACACTCTTCTTGGCATTCAGCTTTAACCCCAACTCTTTCATACTGGTGAGGACGACATCTCTATGCCGAACCACCATCTGTTCAGATTGTGCTAAGATAGCCAATTGTTGACATAGTTTAACATGTGAAAGTGCAGGATCATAGAGCTAGACCGAAGGGAAGAACCCGATATTGTTACCTTCGCCCCGAAAGCGAACCTCAGGACCTTCCCTGTGGAATAATGGATATGTGGAAGTATGGATCCTGAGATCTACAATGACAAATCAGTCCTCTGATCTGATTTGAGTCACAGTCTGCCTGAGCGATTTAGATTGTGCAGATCTAAGATGGGACGCAACCCCCCATCCTTCTTTGGAACGATTAAGTAGGCAATTAAAAAAACAGACTCTGCCTCGGGTAGAGGAATACATTATATGGTCTCCTAGCCCAAGAGAGTTTTTACTTCCTGTTCCATTACCAGAGCCTGCTTGGAAGCCCACCGCAGTAGTAAAACCCCGCTGAAATAAGGCAGATGATACCCAAATAGGATTTTGTAGCCATTTTCTACAGTCTGCAGGACCCATTGTGACACATTTGGCAGAAGTCTCACGCTGCCAGAGGGTCTACTAAGGGAACCAGCCTCTCAAGACTGGCCTCTGGTGTTCTTCGAGTAGTCAGCTTGGTGCCCTGAAGAAAACTGGCAGGGAACAACCCAGCTGATTCTATTTCCTTCCTCAGAGGATGCGAGCATCCCGACGACGCAGCGTTGAGGGACTGACTCAGATGCACTGACACATCTGAGTCAGATGCAACTTATGATTTTTTTTTATTATTCATGAAAAAAATGTATGTTTATGAATGAACACATATCTTTTTCTCTCTCTCTCTCTCTCTCTCTCTATATATATATATATATATATATATGTATATAGAGAGAGAGAGAGAGATGACTGTGCATGCTCCTCATACGCAGGAGCATGCACAGGAATTCTCCTGTATCGGTGCTCAGCATATCTACCCCTCAGAGCTAGACTGCTGAAGCACTGGGCTCTCTACCGGAGTGGAAGAAGCCGCAGTGCGGGCTTCCGATCCCAGAAAGAACACGCTGGATCCCTCTGGTGAAGGCAGAGAAAAGGTGGCACCCGTCTCTAACCACTCCATGAGATCCATTTGCGAACCCCACAATGCCAGTTTCCATGCTGCCTCGGCAGTAATGGGGCCGGTACCGTGAGGAACGCGAGCCTGAACACCATTATCAATGAGTGACAGGCGGGAGCAGGCAAAGCGATAGTATCTCGCAATGTTCACAGTCAGCACCCTCGAGAGCTGACAGAGCATGCTCAGTTCCCAAACAAACATCACATAAATTGTGTATATCCCAAACCATAATGAAACAAAGGCAGGGAGGAGCACACAATCTAAACGTTTGTTTGCTCGCCAAAATATCTTATGCTTGTGATTGATATATTTACAGACAACAATAAATAAGACAAAGTTCCACACAGAGCACTTGCTGAGGCACAGAAGTTAACGCCGGTCATTCCGGATGTGCTTTTATGCTTTCCTGGCCGTGACATCACCCGCCCGTGACATTCTGTCTTGCCATTGGACTAGTTGACACAAGTGCTTCAGACAAAATCAGGCGGAGGCGTTTCCAAAGTTTCATTGACGCAGTGCGAGTTCCCTCGAAAGGGAATATCTCACTCTGTAAGAGTAAAGATAAAGGCATCTTACATCCATCTCTGTACAGTCAATATGGACTTGAGTGTCAGAGTACTTGCCGAACACACTCTGCATTATGACTCTAATTGACTTGGGAGACATCCATATCCCAACAGCGCCCAATAAGGTGTACAAAAAATTACCCAAGTTTTGATTATCCTGCTGACGGTAGACCGATGAATGTTAAAACGATCACCCAGATCTTTCTCCTTCAGACCCAGTGACAGGTATAACAAGAACAGGAACAGTTCATCGATCATTGGAAGGCATCGGCTCTGGTGGGGGGGCAGGGGGGACAAAGTATATTTGTAATAACAATAATCATGGCCTGATCATCATAAATGTACGTGGTTTTTAATTAGAATGAATTAGATAGTAGTGTTCTCTTGGGTGCTGATTTATCAGCAAGCTGCTTTTAAAAACAAAATGATGCAGTATGAACTATGCTTACCGGTCAACGAGGTGGACCAGCAGCCTTGTCAGGAGCTGCTGTTGTGCTGGAAGTAGATGACCGTGTACCAACATGCACGATTGTCCTTGTTGCGGGTCCAATCAGTCTCCAAAATGCCTCTAGATGGTGGTAATGCTGCATTCACACAGGGCGTCGGTGTCAACGCTTGACGAAGGTCGTGTCTGAAGCTTGTGCTGACGCTACCGTCAGAGTGACAACAGTCAATCACGTTACTTTCCAGTGTTGCGTGAATGCAATTGGCTCGCGACTGCTCTAGGGTATTTGCATAAGGCGATCTGATCGGCTGACACCTGTTTTGGCGCTTTAAAAGTTGAGAAATCTTCAACTTCTGCCAGGAGCAACGCGACGGAACCCACAATTCACTTCGGCAGCGCATGACGTCACCCATTCAAAGTAAATAAGAAGCGTTAACGCAGACGCCCCGTGTGAATGCACCGTAACTGGCAAATCTGAAATGTAATCACCTGGTTTTAAAGTTTGAATCTGCACCTATACCAGCATGGACTGAGTGAGTAGAGACGGTAATCATGTTCTCATTTTTGTTCTCATCATGTTCTCAATTCTCATTTTTAATAACTTGAATTTTTATGGCTGCCTTTTTATTTTATATTTGTAGCTCCATGTGTTAATGTCAAACTTATCCTGCTTTTGTTCATTTACTTTAATTTGTCCTGTTTTTTTTTTTTTTTTTCCTTTTATTTCTTTATTATACAGGGAAAGATTAAAAGTAGCATTACTATTACATTTTGTGTGCCCACTAAAAAAAAAAAAAAAAAGTTGCTTTCATAGGTCATCCAGTATAAATAAAGGTTAATGAATGAATATGAACACAATCTAGGTCTGCAAGTCATAACCACAAAAGTATGCAAGCTGAATATCATATGACACTATACGTACCTGGTATAGAATCTGATGTCATCATCCGATGCTGAAAACCTCTCCAAGCCAAACGACTGCTTCAGTGTAATCTCCTCCAGCCTATTTCTAAGCTCTTCTATCACCATCTGCTGGGCCTCTATTTACTCATATGCTGTATCCAAAGCCCATGGTTCTGGTTTTGCATCATAATCGTGGCACTGAAGCAACAATTCAACATCCATCTCTTCCTCTTCAATTAATTCCTCCTCTGGTCATTGTGTTCTCTCCCAGACACTTGGTCTGGCTGCCGGCAGAGAGTAGTCATTCCAGGCAAACAACACAGGCACAGCCCCCATTTCAAGTTTTGTTGCCCTCCTTGAATAACATCCGTGGAGACGAAATGTCTACTACAGACTGTTGTGGTCCTCTTACCGTTATCAGACCGTTATCAGTTTGTAGTAGTAAACAAAGAGATGTCATATCGATCACAAGTTCAATATGGAGTACCGCAAGGCTCAGTACTAGGACCGTTGCTGTTCACTCTATCATTAGGAAGCATGGCGTTAGTTTTCACTGTTACGCTGATGATACTCAGCTCTATATTTCTTCGTGCCCTGACGAAACTTACCAATTCACAAAATTAACAGAATGCATAGCTGATATAAAAAATTGGATGACCAGTAATTTCCTACTACTAAATTCAGAAAAAACAGAGATTCTAATTTTTGGACCAAAAACTTCTTCACGTAATAACCTAGAATACTGTCTAACACTTGATGGCTGCTCTGTTAAGTCTTCGTCGTCACTTAGGAACCTGGGTGTGCTCTTTGATACCAATCTTTCATTTGAAGGCCATGTTACTAGCATCTGTAAAACCGCATTCTTCCATCTTAAAAATATATCTAAACTACGACATATGCTCTCAATGAAAAATGCAGAACAGTTAGTTCATGCGTTCATGACCTCAAGGCTAGATTACTTTAACGCTCTACTGGGTGGTTGTTCTGCTCGCTTGATAAATAAACTACAGCTCGTACGAAATGCAGCAGCTAGAGTTCTTACTAGAACTAGGAAGTATAACCATATTAGCCCAGTTCTGTCAACACTGCATTGGCTTCCTGTTAAACATCGTATAGATTTTAAAATCTTGCTAATTACTTACAAAGCACTAAATGGTTTAGCTCCCCAGTACCTGAGCGAGCTCCTAATTCATTATAGTCCTTCATGTCTATTGCGATCTCAGAATTCAGGCCAGCTGATAATACCTAGAATATCAAAATCAACTGCAGGCGGTAGATCCTTCTCCTATTTGGCACCTAAACTCTGGAACAATCTTCCTAGCATTGTTCGGGAAGCAGACACACTCTGTCAGTTTAAATCTAGACTAAAAACGCATTTCTTTAACCTGGCATACACATAACACATTACCAATTTATATTTTCAAATCTGTTAAAGGATTATTAGGCTGCATAAATTAGGTCAGCCGGAACCGGGAACACTTCCTATAACGCCTGATGTACTCGTTACATCAGAAGAAGAATGGCATCTACGCTAATATTAGTCTTTCTGGTTATCCCGAGGTTCACCGTAGTCAACCGGATCCGGGCCGTATCCAGGTGAGACCAAGGACCTGCACCTTGACACGACCACAACTCAGCCCTGAAGTATCAGCAGAGATTGAGTCAACTAGATCATCCACTCTGAGGGCCTCATCGACACGACAGCCACGACACAGTTCCTCAACAACCGTCCATACCGCCGTGATGAATACGATCCTCAATTGGATGGAACTGGAATAAATACTTTGAATGTTGCGATCCTGTCGGACTTATGATAACTACCTGAATCGTAACAAAGCACTGTTGGCCAGAGGAGAACTGGCCCCCCGACTAAGCCTGGTTTCTCCCAAGATTTTTTTCTCCATTTAAACACCTATTTGCCACTTGTCTGCCACCTGATGTCACCTGATGGAGTTTGCGTTCCTTGCCGCTGTCGCCTTTGGCTTGCTTAGTTGGGGACACTTGACATTTGACTTGACATTTGATATTCAACAGTGCTTTGATCTGCCTGCATTGACACTATTCTTTTAAGAGCTGCTGTGCAGCCAAATAATGTACCAGTTATCAATGTAAAGCTGCTTTGACACAATCTACATTGTAAAAAGCACTATATAAATAAAGGTGACTTGACTTAACTTGACTCTTAACCCCTTAACGGTTAAGGATCGTTGATGGCCCCAGATTATTGTTGTTCAACATTCACTGCACTTTAAAATGTCACACACTTTCTTCATCTGGACAAACTGAGTATCATTAGAAAGATTAAGGACTCCAGCTTCGATATTTGACCACTGTTTATGATAAAACTGGGTTGCAGTGACATTAATTTCTTAATTTATGTCAGGAGTGCAAAATAATCAATCTGTAATTTATAATATTTTGAATAGAATATCAACAAGAATAAAAAGCCAGTCATGTCTTCTCCAGTTTATTTGTGTTCATGTCTTAGTCCAAAAGTGTGCATATTTGGAGAAATATAGATTTATTGTCACAATATAGCAAAATATTTAGTCATATAGAATAACATTTCTATTCATTTCTCACTGAATTATGCAATCTGAAGAGCTGAAAGATGTTCAGAGGGCGCTCTTTGTCTGTTTCTTCCTGTTGTACTTCACTTATGATCTCAGAGCTTTCTCATTCGCTGTACAGCTGTCTATCATCATTTATCTATCACGCGAGTCAGCGTGACCATAATTCCTGCCCCTTCTGGTCACGCTGTTCAGTACACTTCCTCATTCTGATCTCCGTGATTAACATAGCCAAACAAATGTTTATACACGTGAGCGGGTGGTGACAGATAAGGGGTTAATTACTAAATTCTCATGTCTCACATTGTGTATCCATAATTTTCTTAAGGTTAAATCCTTTGGGAAGTGACTAAAACAAAAAATAATAATAATTCCTTACATTTATATATCGCTTTTCTGGGCACTCAAGGCGCTTTACATATGGAAGGGGGAATCTCCTCAACCACCACCAATGTGCAGCATCCACCTGGATGAGAGGAGAGAGAGTGATGAAGCCAATCAGTATATAGGGATGATTAGGAGGCCATGATGGACAGAGACCAATGGGCAAATCTTGGCAAGGATGTCGGGGTTACACCCCTACTCTTTTCGAAGGACATCCTGGGATTTTTAACGACCACAGTGTAGCGAATCTGTACAGGTATTTAATTAATTTATGGGTGAAATATATGAATATAATAAATCATAAAGCTTTATGAATAATTATAATACATATACCGACCCGAGAGGGAATTATACATATATTGTGAATTAATTACAACAAATTATAATCAATCACATATATGATTAGTTCTGGTTTGATAATAATTTAGAGAAACTAGTTTGTCCAGCAAACCGTTAGCTCTTCATAGCCGATTATAAAAGGAAGGTTTTTCTCTGGCCACGAGAAAGACTTCCTATTCTAGCATCAATGCGTAAAGCAAGGATACTGGATCGAAACGTTAAAGTGACCTGGGTTCGTTGCATGAGCAAAATAAAACAATCGAGCATGAATATAATGTATTTAATATATGAAACTACGGATACAGAGACTATACTACTACACATACACAAACAATACACATATATAGAAAGCGAAAGTAAAGTCAAGAAAACAGAGGTGATCAAAGGAATGGCAACTTACGAACAGTTAAAACCTTTGAGAGCCAGCAAGGAAACTCAGCTTACACATCGAGCTTAAAACGCTTTGGAAAGAATGGTTCTATACTTGCATAGGTTCAGGTGCTGTGGTCGTTTCGTGTTTCTGCAGGAGTTTCGGTGCGTGCGGCTGAAGCGATTGGTCCTTTTCCGAGAAGGTGTTCTTCGGCGGGATTTTCAAACAAGGGTTTAACTTAAGAGTAAGATAACCGGAAAATAAAGAAAAAGAGTCCGTCTCCTAGGCGATGAAGAGTGAAGACTTAGGGCGACGGATGAAGAGGGTTTGACAAAGAAACTTGTTGCCAAAAGATGGTCGTCCCGAAGAGAGGGGGCGCGCGATGGAAGCGCGGTCGCCGAGACGTCCGGGAGAGACGGGTGTGAAATGGCGAGAGACAATCGAGAGACAAATGAGAGACGCGTGTCATTGTGTTTTAAGGACAACAGACCAGAACGCCTCCTGGGGTACATCAGCCAATGATGAGGGTGTGATTTTGGCGGGCAAACTCTTTCTTTGTCTCCATTTATGACCTAATTTGCATGGTTTATGAAGTGTCCGATCTGAGTACATTTTCTTCAAAGTACCATTAAAAATAGAAGAATGCATTTTACAGTCATGTGAAATACATTTTCAATTAGAGCATAACGAAAGCTTTACAATGAGACCAAACTTGTCAGATGGCAAAGACATAAAAGTTATAGTTTACAGTCAAATGTGACCGTTGGAAATGACACTAGTATCACTACAATCCTAGCTAAGCTTATACAGTGGGAATAACTATATGCAATTTGACAATACAACGGTGGTTACATTTATATATAATTATATATCTTACACATACAGTCTTCAATGCATGTTTGTGTGTCTGTGTGTGGTGTGTGTTGGAATGTGATCTGGCACTTAGTCCACATGAGGGGCCCTTTGATGTCTCAAGAGCTAGGAAATGGGGTTCTCTGTTTAACCTCAGAGGTCCATGAAAGTGCCAAAATGCTCGTCTTTGTCAGACCGGCCGGGGCCGATGTGAGATTTACAAACAGCAGGCTAAAAGCATTCTGAAATTTCCAAAGTTGATTGACTACGCCGGATCTATCCAGACGCTACAACAGAGAGTCAGGACCTCGGTTTAACGTCTCATCCGAAGGACGGTGCTTTTTGACAGTATAGTGTTCCCCATCACACTACGTTGTTTTCGTCCAGCGAGACAGTAACGGCTACAGAGAGACAAAAGTGGATTGTCCAAGTTCTGAGCGTCTGGCCCAGAGGAGCAGAAGGCACACAGAGACATTTGCAACAAGGTTAAGCTCAGGAGAGCAAATTTTCACTTCAAAGTACCTTCGTCTGCTTGTTCCAGATTGTTAAGGACCTTCTGCACCTACACCAGGGCCTCATCTGCGTGTTCCAGATTTTAGGATCCTTTGGTGCTCCAGGAGATCAGCATCCCACAGAGCTTTGTGTTCAAGGCTGTTGAAACAGATTCTGGCTCCTCTCCCCACTGCACTGTCACCCAGCACAACCAGTGGAAAACGTTACCATCATTGGACTCAACCTGTGGGTCAATTCTTCACCCCCGTCCGGAGTTGTAGAAACTGTGGGCTTGGACTCTGAGGGGCCCAGCTCAAAAGTATCCCTAAGGCTATCGAGCATGTTTCTGAGAAATTTCTCACTCCTAAAAACTATATTCCTAGTGGCTATCTCATCTCTCAAGAGAATTGGAGACATTCAAGCCCTCTCAGTTGTGCCCTCATGTCTGGAATTTACCTGGAATTGTAAAGGCATTTCTTCACCCTAGACCTGGGCCCGTGTGTATAAAACTTTTCAGAAATGCTATTAAGAACAGTCTTAAGTTTTTACTTAAGTGTCAAAAAATTCTTAGTAAAAAGGACTTTTCTAAGAGTTGGAGACTTGTATAAAGAAGCTAAAAGCAACTTTTAGTAAAGTCTAAGACTGATTCTTAAGTGCTGACTTAAGTGTTGTCTGACTACAATGATGTCAACTCAAAATGGCCACCCTCAACCTCAACCAATAGGGAGCCTGCAAATGTAGGAATTTTGGCCACTATGTTTGGTGTGGTAAGTTTAGTAATAGTACTATTTAAGAGCCTGCTTACTGTGGACTGATAGGTCCAAGCCATCACCAGTGCACTGCTGCATTTTTCCAGTTACCAAAAAAGGTAATTGCTATTTCATTTCTACAGTAAGAGCATTGATTTGAAGAGTGGGAGAAGTTGTTACATTTAAAGTTATAAAAAGTTTATTCAAAGTCATTAAATGTATTTGTCACGGTCACCGTCTGTCTTGCCTTCACTGAACTCCCATAATCCCTCCTTCAACTCACCTGCTCACACTCAACAATCACCCGCACCTGTTCGTCATCACTTCATCATGCAAGCTGCACTTAAGCACACTCCTCACCTCACTCCAGTGTCTGATCTCGTTTGTATGTAGAGGGCCTTCTCCTTGTACTTCTCCAGCGATCTCCTACATTTCCTGGTACTGTTCTCCAACAGTCCTCCAGTGTGTTCTCCTCGTCTGTGTGTTCCTGTGTCCTGTGTGACAACTTACCTCCAGCTGGGTGTGTGTGTGCATCCCTCCATCATCCATCCATCCATCCATCCACATGATCATCATCTGTAAGACAAAGACTGTTTTCAGTGTCAAGTTATCATCCAACAAGCCTACATATCCAGCTCACTTACCTGCATTACTGTTTCACTCTGCTGTTTGTCAATAAACACCATTCATCGTTTAATCCTGTGTTCTCTGAGTATATGTCCGTAACAGTATTACAATGCATTAAACATATTAATTATTTAAGTTATATTTATTACATTTATTTAAAGTTAATACATTTCTTATTAGGTCAGTTACCAAAAGAATTCTCAATCAAGTTTATGTCGTTTTATCAACTCCATGTCATCATATCTCCAATACATCATATCTTCATTGGAAAGCATGTGTCGTCTCTTTTTTTTTGCTGCCATCTTGTAACTCCTAACTAGGTTAGGAGACCTTTCCAGCTGTCCTAAATAATTTAAGAGCTAAGACCTAGTCTTGTCACTTAGGAACCTTTATGAACCATACTTATTCTTAAGTCTAGGAATAAGAGTAAAATTATGTCATTTCTTAGAATTTTGACACACTTAAGACTAAAATTTTACTCTGAGCGGCTTTATACATATGGCCCCAGGCTATATTCCTAAGGTTCTTACTAATACTACAAGGCCTATCATACTGCAGGCCTCCTCCTTTTCATACCTCAGACCAGGAAAAACTTAATCTGCTCTGCCCAGTTAGGGCCCTAGATGCATATGTCCACAGAGCTGCCCTGTGGAGGAAATCTGAACAACTGTTTGTCTATTTTGGGTCACCTAGAAAGGGGTGCCTTGCATCTAAACAGAGAATGAGCAAGTGGGTGGTCGAGGCCATCTCATTTGCTTATGGTCAGCCTTCACCTTTGGCTGTACGGGCCCACTCCACTAGGAGTATGGCTGCCTCTAAAGCTTTATTGTCAGGAGTTTCTCTCCAGGATTTTTGTGATGCGGCAGGCTGGTCTTTGCCGCATACGTTTATGAGGTTCTATGAACTTGACCTCGGCTCCACTCCACAGGCGCAGGTGGTCCTGTCTTGATGCATTCTCACGATTTCACATGGACAGGCACTTGCTCGTATGGTGGTATGGGTATTGTGTTCCCACAGCATTTAGACGCAGCGCAAGTTCCCTTGAAAGGGAACCTCTAAGTTATGTATGTAATCTTGGTTCCCTGAAAGGGAATGAGATGCTGCATCACCCTGCCATACGCCCGGCATGCCTGCGATCGACTTGCTTCAGTCTATCAGAAGCTAACACCGTTTGGTCCGGTTATGCTTTATAGTTTCCTGGTTGATGACGTTACTGGCCTATGACTTTCTGTCTCGCCATTGGACTGATTCCATACGGGCTACACGATGCAATCACGCAGAGGTGTTCCCACAGCATTTCCAAGCAGCGTCTCGTTCCCTTTCAGGGAACCAAGGTTACATACATAACTGAGACCGTTACTGTGAGTTAAATGTTTATATAGATGAAAAATGTATTTTTGTGTTGTGAAAAGGATACTTTGTGATTATGTGTTTTGTACTACAATTAAAAACATGCTGAAATGTTTGAAAAAAAAAAAAAAACTTCACTTTTGATGATCTGTTGTGATATTAGTAATAAGAGTTTTCAGCCTATAACGCTTGTGAAAATTGCAACAAAGCAATTAAAAAAAACTGTAATATCAAGTGTAAACAAGGCCCTTGTCACTTTTTTCACCCCTGATGAGTTTGCATCCCTCCAAGCACAAGCTAGTTATTGGGCTATTTTCGGCCTATAACACTTGCATGTGAAAATTGCAACAAAGCAATTAAAAAAACTGTAATATCAGGTGTAAACAAGGCCTTTGTCACTTTTTTCACCCCTGATGAGTTTGCATCCCTCCAAGCACAAGCTACTTATTGGGCTTTTGGCCTCATCTTCTGTTTATGCATATGAGCATGTTATGTCTCAAACATGATATCAGAAACAACTGAATGTGTGAGTCTTCTAGATATAATTTAATAATTACAGAGACTAAGTCACTGATTTACAGAAAGTTTTCTGTGAGGGTTAGTGTTAGGAGATAGAGGCTTCGTTCAGACTGTCAGTCCAAATCCTATTTTTGTGCATATCTGATTGAAATACGATCAGATTTAGCAAGTGTGAATGGCCAAAAGTCACATGAAATGTATCTGTATTGCAAACTCCTCCATGTTGTGGTTGTTGTAGTTGTTTTTGGTGTATGCCTACCAACACAACACCATTGCCATAGAAACCAATGCAGATATTCTGGAAAACGAAAGAGTGCATTGACACACAAACTGGATCTGATCAGTTGCGATACACAATGTGGACGTCAGTAATTTCAGATCAGATTCCAAACGGATACACAAATAATTGGATTTGGACTGACAGTGTGAACGTAGTTAAAGATATACAGAGGGCGCCAACACTGATCTTGCATTCCCCTTGGGAAATGTACAGTTGCAAGTGTGTGTGTGTGTGTGTGTGTGTGTGTGTGTGTGTGTGTGTGCGCGTGCGTTTTTGTGATATATGAGGACACAAATTTGTATAATGACATGGGTATTACACTGATATTACGACGTAAACATGAAATATGAGGACATTTCATATTTAAAATAGATTTAAAAACATACTAAACAATGTTTTATTAAAAATGTAAAAATGCAGATTGTTTTCTGTGTGTGTGTGTGTGTGATAACACAACATTAGTGCACAGGAGAATATGGCAGCTGCAGGTGTTCAGGATGGGATATTAAAATAGTACATGCAGCTGAGAGGAGCCAGTGGTCAGACCTCAGACAATCTTTTCAGAAGGAGAGAAATCTGACCCTCGTGACCACAGACTCCTGCTTCTCTATTCCACAAACAAACCTTGCTTTAATTGTTTCACTTATTATATTTTGCTGAAATATCATTAATAACTTATTTTGTAGCACATACCCATTATGACATCCAGTGTTGGGTAGTAGTTACTACAGCACTTTAGCTTAACTACATTAATCAGTAGCTTGACAGTAGCAATGTACTTTTGAAGTAGTGTAGCATTTTTAGTAGTGAGCTGTTTTTCAACCATGTACCAATGTAGCGCCACGAAACACTACATCACAATGCTTAGAATATTAACTGAGATGCCCCACTGGCAAATGATTCACTCTTTTGAGTCAGTTCTTTTCAATTAATGCATCAAACTGTGAACAATGCAAATCATTTCAAGATTAAGTCTGTTTACCCTGCTGAAAAATCCAGCGTAAGCATGAATTCCATGTTCGTCCAGGCTGGTTTATGCTGGTTAGAGCTGGTATTGTGCTGGTTTAGCTGGTGAACCAGCATAGTCATGCTCAAGCAAATCTGAGCTAGTGTAGCTGGACCAACAGCACTCCTACCTCCCAAGCAGAGGACCAGCAAACCAGTGTCCCTTGCTGGTCCCAGCATGCAAAACATACCTTATGTTGGTAACCAGCAATGTTGGATTTTTTAGCAGGGTACTCAAGCACTAAATCGATTGGCGGGGTAAAACAGTACAGCTACTTAAGGCAGTACTGTGACCTGGAAGGGACATATTCGGTTCACTTAATTTTGTCGTGGTCACGAAATTTGGCCGAATTTCAATAGTAAGTGAGCATCCCCATGCCCTACTCACTCCAAAGAGCAGAGCCCTTGAAATGGGGAGTTTGGATGGAGCAGGGCACATAAAGTAACCATTTGGAACACACTTGGCAATGGGAAGGGAACAATGAAAACAATGTAATTTCCTAATTATCTTCACCTGGAATGTTACAATGACTGTCAGGGTTCTGCCCTGGCAGCCTTGTCTGTTTTGTCTTTGTTTCATGTCTCTATGTTTGTGTTGTGTGTCAGCACATGGCTTTGTCTTTGTTTGTGTTTGCTATGTGCTCCTCTTGTCCTGCCTCCTTGTATGCTGTTACCATGCCCCCTTGTTTAGTTCTGTCTAGTCCTCATTTCACTAATTGTGCTCACCTGGGCCCGGTTGCATAAAGCACCTTAAGTGTAATTTTCCCTTAAGATTGCCCTTATGTTTCCCTTAAAATTAAGGGTGTTGCAGAAAATATCTGTTAAGTGTTACTTAAGAGTTTCTTTAGGCGAAACGTCATAAACCCTAAGAATTTCCCTAAGAAGTATTTATTTTTCACTTAAAGGGAGGATATAATGCTATTTCATGTATTCTGACTTATTTACACTATTAAAGAGTTGGATTCTCATGCTAAAAATAGCCAAAGTTTCAAAACACGAGTTGGATGTATGACAGAGTATTTCTGTGCCAAAAATACTCTTCCAAATCCTCATAAACTTTGCAGTCTTTTTTTCACGTATGGCTGTGTGACATCAGATAGGTCGGAATTCCTTGTACGGGCACTTCTCCCGGAAGAGCGCGCGCACACACACCGACCAGAGTGAGAGAGCAAGAGCACGCCCATCAACACGCGTCCGGCTTTACAGAAGTCGTCAGCAGCACTGCACAGGTCACAGGACTTCACGAAATCAACAATGTCACCAAAGAAGTGTGTTTTTGGTTGTGAGGGAAAGACAACCTTGCTTCCCAAAGAACCCAGCATTAAGTGGAGCTGAGAGTTTTGTGTTATAGTGATTTAGAAGTTATCCAGGGATAATGCGATGGTGTATTGTGTGTATTTAAATACATTTGTTCAGCTGACCATTAATAGCTTGCAGATGATCGCTACGCAAAAGCTGCGCGTGCTCATCACTCTTTAGCTCCGCTCACACGGCACGCCTCCAGGCGCTCAGCTGTTTTCGGAAAGACTCGGTACAGCGTATGTATCTTTTATAAATATGATAAAACTAAAGATTTTTTGGAGATATGAAGGATGCACTACTACTCTATAGGTACTCAAGATTAACATGAGATTGGCAGAAACTGTGTGTGATACCCCCCCTTTAAGTAATCCCTTAAAAAACGATAAGTGTTGCATAAAGCCCCTTAACTGTCATTTCCCTAAGCATAACATAAGGTTTGGAAAACTTCACCTTAAGTGTTACACAGAGTGAGCAGATTCAATCCAAGTCTTCTAACGAGACATGATCGACCGCCTTATATGATAAACAAATTGTAATTTAGGCGTTTTTTCACATAAACATTGATGGAATTGCATATGTAGCACATATCTTATATGGTCATATATGCATCGCGCAAGAACAAACCTCATTGGTTCTTGTGCTTGCGCGCATGTTTGAGCTTCTGAAACAGCCTTATTCATATGTCTTTCAACGAATGGACATAAATGATGAGAGAATATTAAAAATATCTTTATTTGTTATCCAAAGATGAATGAAAGTCTTATGGGTTTGGAACGACATGAGGGTGAGTGAATGACAGCAGAAATCTCAATTTTGAGTAAACTATCAATTTGAGTTTCTCGTCTGGTCTTTCTCTTTCATATTAGTTTTCTTTTTTGTTTTCCTTATCCATCTTATGTTGTTTTCTGTGAAAACGTATCGCAATCTGTATTAACAAATAACGTGTCCATGGCAACAGTAGAATTTTATAACGGCAAAACCTGGGTTGCTGTCGTGAAACACTTAATGGTTTCCCTTACCTAAGAGAACAGTTTAAGGGATTATATGCAACACCCTTAAGTCATTCCCTTAGTTCAATTCAATTCAATTCACATTTATTTGTATAGCGCTTTTCATGATAGATATCGTTCCAAAGCAGCTTTACAGGAAATTCATGTCAACATTACAATTTTAGAGTGATCTGTTATCAGAGGGAACTGTGTCCAAATTATGTAATTTCAGAAATGTACATATACAATCATGCAGTTAGCTAACAATGTATTTATTTAAGCAATGTATTAATTTAACGTAGAACGGTGAACTCGTTAAAGTAATTAAAACATGTTAAAAATGATCAGGATATATAGCAAAATTTGGAATGGTGCATGTTAATCCGGAATTTGTTTCATCTGAAGCCCTCGCAGAGGTTGGGGTCATCTCTTCACGGGTGGTGATCATCTGAAGTTTTCATAAGAGGCTGGATCCAAACTAAAGCTAATGTTCTCTCTAGTCACCTTGGGACAGGTGTCCCAAGATAAAACAGAAAAGCAAATGGAGAATAATTAGAGTAGCTGCTGTTCATAACAATAAGCAATGATAGTCATGTGCAATTGATCTGATATGAGATGCATTATGTGAATGCTTGGCTAAAGAGATACGTCTTTAATCTAGATTTAAACTGGATGAGTGAGCCTGAGCCCCGAACATAATCAAGAAAGCTATTCCAGAGATTAGGAGCCAAATGTGAAAATGCTCTCCCTCCTTTAGTGGACTTAGATATCCAAGGTACAACCAGAAATCCAGAGTTTTGTGATCTTAAGGAGCGTGATGGATTGTAAGGTGATAGAAGATTGGTTAAATACACGGGAGCTTGATCATTTAGGGCCTTATAGGTCAGTAGCAATACTTTATAATCGATATGGAATTTAATAGGTAACCAGTGTAGAGATGATAAAATTGGTGTTATATGATCATATTTTCTTGACCTGGTAAGAACTCTAGCAGCTGCATTTTGGACTAATTGTAGCTTGTTTATTGAAGATGCAGGACAACCAGCTAGTAGTCAAGTCAAGTCAAGTCACCTTTATTTATATAGCGCTTTTTACAATGTAGATTGTGTCAAAGCAGCTTTACATTGATAACTGGTATATTATTTGGCTGCACAGCAGCTCTTAAAAGAATAGTGTCAATGCAGGCAGATCAAAGCACTGTTGAATATCAAATGTCAAGTCAAATGTCAAGTGTCCCCAACTAAGCAAGCCAAAGGCGACAGCGGCAAGGAACCCAAACTCCATCAGGTGACATCAGGTGGCAGACAAGTGGCAAATAGGTGTTTAAATGGAGAAAAAAACCTTGGGAGAAACCAGGCTTAGTCGGGGGCCAGTTCTCCTCTGGCCAACAGTGCTTTGTTACGATTCAGGTAGCTATCATAAGTCCGACAGGATCGCAACATTCAAAGTATTTATTCTAGACTCAATCTCTGCTGATACTTCAGGGCTGCGTTGTGGTCGTGTCAAGGCGCAGGTCCTTGGTCTCACCTGGATACGGCCTGGATCCGGTTGACTACGGTGAACCTCGGGATAACCAGAAAGACTAATATTAGCGTAGATGCCATTCTTCTTCTGATGTAACGAGTACATCAGGCGTTATAGGAAGTGTTCCCGGTTCCGGCTGACCTAATTTATGCAGCCTAATAATCCTTTAACAGATTTGAAAATATAAATTGGTAATGTGTTATGTGTATGCCAGGTTAAAGAAATGCGTTTTTAGTCTAGATTTAAACTGACAGAGTGTGTCTGCTTCCCGAACAATGCTAGGAAGATTGTTCCAGAGTTTAGGTGCCAAATAGGAGAAGGATCTACCGCCTGCAGTTGATTTTGATATTCTAGGTATTATCAGCTGGCCTGAATTCTGAGATCGCAATAGACGTGAAGGACTATAATGAATTAGGAGCTCGCTCAGGTACTGGGGAGCTAAACCATTTAGTGCTTTGTAAGTAATTAGCAAGATTTTAAAATCTATACGATGTTTAACAGGAAGCCAATGCAGTGTTGACAGAACTGGGCTAATATGGTCATACTTCCTAGTTCTAGTAAGAACTCTAGCTGCTGCATTTTGTACGAGCTGTAGTTTATTTATCAGGCGAGCAGAACAACCACCCAGTAGAGCATTACAGTAATCTAGCCTTGAGGTCATGAATGCATGAACTAACTGTTCTGCATTTTTCATTGAGAGCATATGTCGTAGTTTAGATATATTTTTAAGATGGAAGAATGCGGTTTTACAGATGCTAGTAACATGGCCTTCAAATGAAAGATTGGTATCAAAGAGCACACCCAGGTTCCTAAGAGACGACGAAGACTTAACAGAGCAGCCATCAAGTGTTAGACAGTATTCTAGGATATTACGTGAAGAAGTTTTTGGTCCAAAAATTAGAATCTCTGTTTTTTCTGAATTTAGTAGTAGGAAATTACTGGTCATCCAATTTTTTATATCAGCTATGCATTCTGTTAATTTTGTGAATTGGTAAGTTTCGTCAGGGCGCGAAGAAATATAGAGCTGAGTATCATCAGCGTAACAGTGAAAACTAACGCCATGCTTCCTAATGATATCTCCCAAGGGTAGCATGTACAGAGTGAACAGCAACGGTCCTAGTACTGAGCCTTGCGGTACTCCATATTGAACTTGTGATCGATATGACATCTCTTCGTTTACTACTACAGACTGATAACGATCAGATAAGTATGATTTGAACCATGACAATGCAATTCCACTAATGCCAACATAATTTTCGAGTCTATTTAAAAGAATATTGTGATCAATAGTGTCAAATGCAGCACTAAGATCCAGTAACACTAATAGAAAGATACAACCACGATCTGATGATAAGAGCAAATCATTAGTAACTCTAATGAGAGCAGTCTCAGTACTATGGTACGGTCTAAATCCTGACTGGAAATCCTCACAGATACTATTTCTTTCTAAAAAGGAACATAGTTGTGATGATACTACCTTTTCTAGTATTTTTGACAGAAAAGTGAGATTTGAGATCGGCCTGTAATTGACTAATTCTCTAGGATCAAGTTGTGGTTTTTTAATAAGAGGTTTAATAATAGCCAGCTTAAAAGTTTTCGGTACGTATCCTAGTGATAAAGATGAATTGACGATATTAAGAAGAGGATCTATAACCTCTGGAAGCATTTCTTTTAATAGCTTAGTCGGTATAGGGTCTAACATACATGTTGTTGATTTTGATGATTTAACAAGTTTAGACAATTCTTCCTCTCCTAAAGCAGTAAATGAACTGAATTTTTCCTCAGAGACACTACAATGCACTATCTGACGTGATACTGTAATAGACGGTTGCATGGTTATTATTTTTTCTCTAATATTATCAATCTTGCAAGTAAAGAAGTTCATAAAGTCATTACTGCTGTGCTCTTTGGAAACATCAGAAGTTGAAGCTTTATTTCTTGTTAATTTAGCCACTGTATCAAATAAATACCTAGGGTTGTGTTTATTTTCTTCTAAAAGTTTTGAAAAATAAGCAGATCTAGCAGATTTTAAGGCCTTTCTGTACTCAATCATTCTCTCTCTCCACGAAATGCAAAATACTTCTAGTTTTGTTTTCTTCCAGCTGCGCTCCATTTTTCTGGCTGCTAACTTTAGGGCCCGAGTGAGCTAGTAATGCATTACAGTAATCTAGTCTAGAGGTCATGAATGCATGAACTATTTTTTCTGCATCAGAAAGAGATAACATGTTCCGTAGCTTAGCAATGTTTCTTAGGCGGAAGAAGGCTGTTTTTGTAACATGAAATATGATTTTCGAAGGACAAGTTGCTGTCTAATATAACACCCAGGTCTTTAACTGTCGAGGATGAAGTAACAGTACATCCTTCTAAATGCAAATTGTAGTCTAAGAGATTATGTGTGCAGGTTTTTGGTCCAATAAGTAATACCTGTCTTGTCTGAATTTAATAGAAGAAAATTACTGGTCATCCACAGTTTTCCATCTTTAACACACTCTGTCAATTTGGATAATTTAGATTTCATCTGGTCGTGTTGAAATATATAACTGAGTATCATCGGCATAGCAGTGGAAACTAATTCCATGTTTTCTTATAATATTACCAAGTGGCAGCATATATATTGAAAATAGCAGAGGACCTAACACAGATCCTTGCGGCACTCCATAATTTACTAATGTTATCTTAGATTTTTCCCTGTTTAAATATACAAAACGGTAACGGTCTGATAGGTACGATCTAAACCACCTTAATGCTTGTCTCTGAATACCAGTGTAATTTTTTAGTCGATCTAAGAGTATTTTATGATCTATAGTGTCAAACACAAGTAACACTAGTATTAATATACAGCCTTGGTCAGAAGCTAAAAGTAAGTCATTTGTAATTTTAACAAGCGCAGTTTCTGTGCCTGAATCCTGACTGAAATTTTTCATAGATATAAATTTTTTGCAAGGACGAGCACAAATGAGCGGACACAACTTTTTCTAGTATTTTAGACATAAATAGAATATTTGAGATGGGTCTATAATTTGCTAATACATTTGGATCTAATTGTGGTTTCTTAATGAGAGACTTAATAACTGCCAGCTTGAACGGTCTTGAGACATGACCTAGAGATAAAGACAAGTTAATAATATTGAGAAGAGGCTTTTCTGCTACAGGTAACAATTCTTTCAGTAGTTTAGTGGGTATTGGATCTAACAAACATGTTGTTAGTTTAGATGCAATGATAAGTTTATTTAGCGCTTCCTGTCTTATAGTTGTAAAGCACTGCAACTGTTCTTGAGGGGCAATAATTGAGGCTGAATCATAAAACTCTGTCAAAGGTTGTATATTTACAATTGTATTTCTGATGCTTTCGATTTTCTCAGTAAAGACATTCATAAAGTCATTACTCCTAAACTGTAATGGAATATTCTGTTATGGTGATGTCTTTTTATTTGTTAATCTAGCCACTGTACTAAACAAGAACCTTGGATTGTTTTGGTTACTGTCTATTAGTTTGTGGAGATGGTCAGCCCTGGCTTCTTTTATAGCATTTTTATAACGGGAAGTGCTGTCTTTTGTAGGAAACTTTTTCCTCGTCGAAGCAGAGACCAGGAGACGTTGGGATATCTTTCACGCAGAAGTTACTCTTTATTGAGGAACGCGCTGTGCGTCGCTGTAGTCATCCAAGTCCAACTAAAGCAGTGTACTTGGTAGTTCATATACATTCAAGGGGGAGGGATACATAGAGTAGAGGTGGAGAAAATCTAAACAAAGCATGCAAATGCAGTGCAGGAATCAGCCCATTCCCTACATTTCCCAGCCATGATCTAATCAGCATAACAGTGTCATTCAAATGCATAGGTGCTAATCCAATCAGTCTGACAGTATCGCCCATACCTTTACATTATCATAGAGACAAAGGCAGAGCTGTGTCTTGAGCTTGTCCTGCCAAATGGACAGGAAGTGCATGAAGACAAAAGGTTAATGTTACAAACACCTGGGCTGCCTGCCTTGATCTCCTTAAATTGTCATTATCTTTACCTCAAAATGTTAAATACAATATACTTCACCTTAGTATTTCATGTGAGGTTATGTCAGGATGTAGGATCAGCAGATCTTAAACAGATTCTTAAATTTGTAATCCCACACTTTCCATGCGATTCTAAAGACCTCTAAATGGGTTTGTCTCCATTTGCGCTCTAGATTACGAGTTTCTCTCTTTATGGCACGAGTAATACTGTTGTACCATGGTGCAGTACTTTTCTCTCTAACCTTTTTTAATCTCATGGGTGCAACAGTATCTAATGTACTAGAGAAAATGGTGCCCATACTGCTAGTCATTTCCTCAAGTTCATTTGTGTGTTTGGGTACACTGAGCAGCTGAGACAGATCAGGCAGGTTATTTGTGAATCTATCTATCTATCTATCTATCTATCTATCTATCTACCTATCTAGTTAAGGAGAAATCACGCCTTAAGTGTCATACTTAAAGGAAAAACTTTATGCAAGGTGCTTTATGCAACCGGGCACTGATCCTCATGTGCTTTATTTCCTTTATATTGTGCCTCCTTCCCTCATGTCTTTGCTGGTTCGTTGTGTGTGCTTTGTGGTGTTTTCTGGTTTTCGCTCTTGTAGTTATCTTAGCTCTTGCTCTAGTTATTTTTTGATCTTATTTTCAGTAACAAAGTATCCTTGTTGCTATTTTTTTTTCTAGTACTGTTTTGCTTAGTTTAGCTCTCGTGCATTCTAACCTAGTTTAGATTTTCTTTTGTTTTAGAATTTTATTTCTACTTGTTTTCTTCAATTTTATTTTTTCCTGTTAAGAGAAAGTCCTTTTGCAATTCCAGTTTTTTATTTCTAGGATTTTAGCTCTTTCGTTTATACCTTTTCTTTTCTTTTTTTTAATTTGAGTTTCGTTAGCTTTAATTATATTCTTGTTTCTTTACATTTGTTTCTTTAGTCATTGATGTTATTAGATTATTTTTTGGTTCTCTTATTTGTTATATCTTGTCTGTCTTGTCTTGTGTCTCGTCTTGTATGTTTCTTGTGTTTGTTCCTGCCTTGTATCCTGAGTTCCCTGGCCACTGACTCTTAACTGCCTGGCAGCCTGACTGGTGCAACTATCAAACTCAAGTTATAAGCTTCTGGTTCTGTGAGTCTCTACCTGGCGGAAAGACTGATTCTACATCTGAGATCTACATCAAGCTACGAGTTCCTTGTGTTCCTGCCTGGTCCTTCCTCTCTGAATCCTGACAATGACAATGCAGTGCACTGTTCATCACCCCATACCTGTTCTTACAACAGGAATTTCTTATTGCAGTTAAATGTACAGTTAATTAAATAAATATGTACTTTGATAATTTGCGTGCGCAAATTGTGTGTGTGAGAATGTATTCCCGTTCTGCTCTCAACCTTAAAAATGTCTTCTTTGGACCCTGCATGTAGTCACATTTAAAGTATCTACCATTAAACACATTTCTTACCTATTAAACTAATTTAAACTTCATATAAAATGTATGACAAAATACATATAATATATTACAAAAATAAATAAATAAATAAATAAAACAACTTGAATCATTCTGTTAACTCAAACTCTCTCACCATTTAGCTTTAAAGGGATCATGAAATAGAGAATCAAAATGTTATTGGTACTTACATATAAGAGGTTACTCTATAATCAAAACATACTGCAAGTTTCAGAACTCAAAATTAACTTCCCAGTTTATATTATGAATTATTCTTTTCTACCATTCTCAAACACCAGGATTTGAAATTGGAAGAATTGTGTTGTCATGATTCTCCTTGACACGCCCCCTTAACATGCGTCTTCATTGTATATAATGTAGCCCAGGTAGCAATTGGGGGTTAGGTGCCTTGCTCAAGGGCACCTCAGTTGTGGGCAATGTGGGTGGAGAGAGCGCTGTTCATTCACTCCCCCCACCTACATTTCCTGCCGGTACTGAGACTCGAACCTACAACCTCTCGGAGAGCTCAGAGTTTGGTCCAAACCTAGAGTACTCCCCCCGGATGTGATAGGAATAGTTAGAAATAGAAGTGAGGAGATGGGGTGGTGGAGGGATGCTGATAAACTGTCAACAAACAGAGGTAAGTCTGCTGTATATTTACCTCTTATCATTAATTGAGTTGATTAACTGAATGCGCTCCTCTCGTGTTAATTAGGTTAATTATCTGAACGTGCTCCTCCCGAACTTTGTTAATAAAACATAATTTCACAAGCTCTCACTTACATATAATTAGATAGTAAAGGTTATGCGTATTTGGTGTGCTGTCTGGGGGGAGGGCTCCAAGCTCGGAATTTGGCCTGAACCCAGAGTACTCCCCCAAAAAGCAAATTAGCAAAGGACAGCTGCCAGACTAAAGACCCCCCCAAATGACCCCAAGATTTGGCGGGCTGGTGTTTCAAAACGAAGCCTGGTCGTTTGACCGAGAGGGACCTCAGACGGGGGCCTCACCGGATGGAGAAAGAGAAAACATGGGGAAAGAGAAAACATGGGCGCTCGACCGGGAGGGCCCTCACAGCATCCAGCGGGAGTTCAATACTCACTGCATTAGACGGTAAGCCTCGCTGGATGGGGAAAGGGAAAACGTGGAATTTTTTTTTTTTTTTTTTAGCTGATGAGGGTTTGACACTTCTGCGGCAGTGAAGTAAAAAATATTTTCACTATTGAACGGATTGATGGTGTTAATTGAGGTGGATATGGTGAGCCTGTAGGTTTGAGTGTGTGAGAACAAGCTGGAGCTGAAGAATTTAGCTGATAAGGGTTCATTGAGCTTCTTTGATGTGGAAGCAATAGGAGCGAATATAACTCTTAAAAGCCTTTGGCAACCAGCCACTGAGAGATTGAATCTGATGCTGGGAGCGGCCTTTTTGAGCAGCTGTGGTTGCTGCACCTATGTGTAGTGATTTTTACTCCATTCACTGGTGACGTAGTGATTTTTGATCACGTGTCACTTAAGGTGTGGTTATGGGTGTATCAGATGACCCCTCCCCTCTTTTGTAATACGGAGCACCAGTCAAGAATACTATCTTAAAAATTTAAGAACACTCCAAAAAGAGTTGTTCAATTATTCAGAATTAATATAAACTGGAGGGAGTCGGTCAACTAGTAGAGTCTTTGATCATCAACACAAGGAAGACACAGTTATAATAAAATCAATGGAATTTATTAACAATAGACATGCAAGAGTAAATACCACAACGATTAATAATAAAGTAATGAATATGCACTTCTAAAAGATAGTAAAATAATAATCAAAGGAAAATACTGAATTAAATCGGCGAAACAAATAAATGAAGTGAACACAGAATGGATAAATGTAATGCGGTTGAACTGAATGTAGAATGGAAGAAAATTGTATGGGAATGCTTCTTATGGAAACCACCTAATGGCTCTGGTAAAATGGTGATAAATAATTGCTTATTTATCATTCAACAAATAATATCCCTATTATTTGTAACAAGCTGACCTCAAGTAACTATTATCTAAAAAGGTTAGAAAAACATATGCTGCATGTGTAAACTAATGCCAAGGTCTCTAGAAAGAGGTTTGGTAAATTTGTATTTACGTTCCACACAGTCGGGTGATCAATCCAGTAGCAGAGACGTCTTCCACTGATGATGCTGGCTGCGTGCAGTGGGAGGGCGCGGAGTTGCGATCCAGTAGTCGTGCCACTCTTGGCTGGAGGATGCTGAACTTCGGTTGCGCCAAGAGGGTCCTTTAGGATGGACTGGGCAGCTGGGTCAGATGAATCTTCACAGGTTCCTTTGCAGGCTGGCTGCGTCGCTGACGAGCCGTGTAGTACAGGCAATGTCTGCCGATGCAGAGGTCCTTTACGGACTGGGCTGCACTGCTGTAGGAGCCGTAAGGGTCAGATGAAGTCCCTCAATGCTGGGGCCCTTTTTTGCAGCTAGAGTGCAGCTGGAAGCAATGTGAAAGGTTTTGCTCGCAAAAGCTTAACCTTAACTCTCTTGTAGTCTCTTTCCTCGTCAGGTCAGAAACTCAGGACATGGAGTGTCTGTTAATGTCTCCTTCCCCGTCGAGCTGGAAACGCAGAACAAGGGTGTGTCTACCCGGGGGACATATTTATCCCTTTCTGATGAGGAGGAGATTGAAATGTGGCACCTTGCTGATCCTGGAGTGTGATTGGCCACTGTTATCTGAAGCAGCCCCGGTGTTGCCCATCCTAGTGTGGAACTCGTTTGCATAGCATAAAGTACAGTGTTAAAATAGTGTCTTTAACATTTTACCCATGCATTATTTATTTACCAAACCTCTTTCAAATTATTAAAGGCATCGTAGGGAACAGATAGACACCAAACACGATATGGAATGGTTAAGTCATCGTCCATGCATTTGTTTATCTGTTAACAGGTCTGTCCCATGACCTGTTGTTTTAACAGTCAGTAACCATTAACATAAAATGTGCTTTGCATGAAGATGGAGTGGACGCGATGCAGTTTAAACCAAATTAAGGCCTCCAAACATAGCTATGAATGGATTTAGATAGATCTCTGTGTGAGTTTGGTGGTTAGAGTCAATGTGTCATCCAATGAGAAGTCCTCTCCTTGGTTTTGGTGGGTGCAGAAGGTCCCCCTTCCTGCTCTGGAAGAGGTGTCTGGCAGTTGTCCTAACATCTGATATTGCTGAACATTTGTTTATGTTCATTCACCAAAGATCCAATCACAGTGTGGCACATCTTCTTACACACCAGCAGTTAGAGAGGGGCCCTGTTGTAAACTGGTCCCTGGAATGCCATCTTAACTGTTGTTCACAACATATGCAAAATGAAAGATTGGAAAAGTGATCTGGTGGAATGCTGAGCTGGGGTGGCAGATAGGCAGTCTGGGCCTGCGCTGCTAGTGGAGGCAGCCTCATGCTAGGGTCTGCGGTTGGAGATGTAGGCCGGGAAAAGAAAGTGAGTTTGAGACTGATGACTGGGCCTACGCTGCTTGCAGATGCATCCTCAGGCTAGGGTCTGCTGAAGGACCTCTAGGTCACTGGTAGGAGAAAAGGTTAGAGGCAGCAGGAGGATAAAGTGTTATCTTTGCCTGCATCACTGGCGGAGGCAGCCTTGCGCTAGGAGGAGGAATGGGGAAGGTTAGAGACAGCGGGATGAAATGGCTGAGACGACTGAGCTTGCTTCGCTAGCAAAGGCAACCTAACACTAGGGGGAAGGCATTAGTTTAGAGGGACAGACATTGTTGAATGGGGTGCGGCGCCAGGGAAAGCCATGGTGTGTGGCTGAGCGGAGGGAGGAGGAGAGTGGGGCCTGGAGGTGGCGGAATCTGGGGCGTGGCCCAGGCTTGCTAAAGGCCTGCTGCCATGGCCTGACGCTCGTCTTCAAGTGTGTGAATTGAAGATGCGAGGGAGAGGAGATATGAGATAGAGGGGTGGCCTTGTGGGATTATGCACATTGTGAAGTTTAAGTGGCCACGCAAAGACAGCAGTTCGCATTTAGGACACTGTGTCCTGACTAGGAAGGTGGATGTAACCAGAAATATCCTATTAATTTTTCCTTGTGCAGTGAGGCCTGCAGATTAACTGTATCCGAGTTGATGCCTAGGAATTCAATGGATGTGCTGGACTCATGGTTTTATCCTGGTAGATTGGAATCCAGAGTGCAGTGAAAACAGTGTGGGGTGGAGATATCAATTATTAAAAGTTTTGTAAATGTTCTTTGATGAGAAAAGCCTAAAATGCTTTGTAACCTGCATATATTAGACTCTGACACATCGGTTCGATACTGTGGTTTAATACTATAATTAGGGATGCACCGATACCGATACCGGTATCGGTATTGGGCTGATACCAAGCTCATGTACTTGTACTCATACTCGTAAAAATACCCCCGATACCAAAGAACGATACCTCACGTGACATATCTGACAGAATTTTCCACGCACAGAGATACCGGCGGCAGCAGCAGAAACAATGTCAGCCTCAGGGGTGTGGAAATACTTCAAAATTAATGATGACAACCAACACATTGCGAACTGCATGCAAATCATGCTGAATGACAGACCAGAAGCGCTCTCTCTCGCACTCTCTCTCTCTCTCTCTCTCTCTCCCTCTCCTTCTTGCGCGCGATCCAAGTTCTCTCAGACAACGCGTGGTCATTTCTCCTTGTGCCTGAATGGTCAAATGCACAAATAGTTGTCAAAATGTCCATCGTGTGGAGTATTTCACGTAAATACAGTCGGTTATGGCGTAAGTGGACGTAAACAGGTGGCTGAAAACAGGATATGTGTCAGTATATTACATCCTTGGATTCAGTCTTAAGGGAGAGTAGCCTAATTAAATATTTGTCTGCCATTAATGTTAATAAAACAACAAAAGATGTTAAATAAATGTATATATATTATATCATGAAATAAAATATTGCCCACTCGTCCCGTATTCCACATGAGAAATCTGGTCACCCTAGGTTGTGTTTACATTCGTTCACAGTGTTATTGTCATGAATATGGCTCCCACGGTTCATCCTCCGGACCGCCGGAGGGAGCCATCACCGGAATATTGATTCTCCACCATTCGGACTTCATTTCCCATAGGCCCTCATTCCTGCGACTGATTGCACACACACACCTGCACTGCATCACGCACACACTATTTAAGACACGCATACACACCACATCTTAACGAAGTCTTGATTTGCTACGGTAGTCATTTCTGAGCGTTATTCTGTGGACTGATATCTTGTTGTTACCTGGACTGTTTATCTCTTGTGAACCCCTGCCGCCTGCCCTGAACCTTGCCTGTACCCTGGACTGTGTTTGTTTGCCGCCTGTCTTGATCCTTGCCTGTCCCTGTTTACAGTACTGCTCTGCCCTTGTCTGTACTACTGCTGTGTTTAATAAAGCTGCAAATGGATCCACACTCTGTTGATCCATCATTACAGTTATGTTATAAACATTTGTTCTGTAATATTTGTTTAGCACTCTTTGAAAGGCAGGTTATATATATATATATATATATATATATATTTTTTTTTTTTTAATGACTTTGGTAATTATGCCCTTTGAAGGTTATTGGACATTGTGAAATTTGTGCTTTAAGTTTGTGACAAGCACATAAAAATTATTACTTTTTTCATTGGAGTAATAATAAAGAAGCTGTCCTACATGCATTAGTCTCACTGTGTTGTACTTGGAAAACTGCCACATCACCAAAAAAAAAAAAAAGAAAAAAAAAAGAAAAAAAAAATCTGTATCCGTATCGGCTAGTACCAGAAAAAAAAATATCGGTACTTGTACTCGGTCCTTAAAAATGGTATCGGTGCATCCCTAACTGTAATCATTGTTCGATGTCGAATGATCATAAAACAGCAAAGTACCGTTTGATTTAGATTGTTTGTTCCTTTATCTGATGCTGGTTTGAGTGGCACACGTACATTCATTTAATAAAGTTCGAAAGAGACTCGCTTATAGTAAAAGTAAAAGAACTTTGTATAATAAAAATGTGCGCCTTGAATTTATTCAATTGTGTTCGACAATCACTAAAGGATCACTAAACCTTCCATGAAACACTGCTTGTATGATAAATATATGAAGAGTTGCAAAAACAGATAAACACCACGTTTAAAAAAAAAATGAACTGACTGCAGTGCGTTATTCTCCACATATAGCACGTTCTGAACCCTAAATACATTTTGTCAAAAAAGCCAGTATTGTCCACTGTCAAGGCATTGCGAGTTTACGTTTTTTGCCAGAAATCAACAAGCACCCTTACTGTTTGTTTACAGAACCCGATAAGTCCGTTTTAGCGAATCAGCGCACAGTATTCAGGTCAGGTGACAAGGCTGCTAGTCACTTCGAAAAGACACGCTAGCTGGGGGGAGTTTCGTCTAAAGACCTATTAGGACGGTAATTGTTTCTCAGGGAGACGTAAGGTATTTTCACCATTTACAGACGGTAGACTGTGATTTTATTGCCATCCGAATCCAGAATGTCAGTGTTTTCTCCCACCACCCGTGTAAAAAAAATCCCCGGCCGAATTACCTACTGTTTTTTGACAAACACCAAGGTTGTGTGGTTTAATTGCCATCTGAATCCATGTCACAGAGTTTTTAAAAGGGGATCATTCTAAAAGTCATTTTGTAAACCCGTTTGACCACCGATGAGCACCGTATGGTAACTGTTGTCAGTTGCGCTTTGCGGTAATTTGACCACAAAGAACTGGCTTTTTTGCATGCATTTTAAAAACGGGCACATTCATAACCGAAACGCTAGAAAGTTTTTACAGGAATAATCTTTCATCACCGCTCCACTACAGCAAGAGGGTGCTGATAAAACCAAAATGAAAAAAAAAGAAGAAGAAAAACACAAAAACATCTGAAATGGGCCATTATCATGGTGGCCACAGGTATGTAATACAATTTGAAAACATGTAACGTTATTTTGTATTGTATCTGTTAATTTACACATTTTTAAAATGACATCCATAATTTTGAGAGAACACAGAAAATCATTTAAAACCGAAAAAAGTGTCAAGTTCCTATTAAGTAGGATATTTGAATTAATAATACAAAAATATATTATTCCTTATTAAAAGTTAAATATTAAAATTATTATTTTTTAATTTTATTAAAAATATAATTAAATATTACTTTATTAATTGTCATTTTCTTTATAGCTGACAATCTTGTGACTAACCCTGAGCCACCAGTGAAAAGAAGCAGCATTTTCTGGGAGACAGATGTGCTGGAACACTTCACAGATAGTCAGTGGTATCAGAACTTCAGAATGCCACAAGAGGCATTTCTGAATCTCTGTGGCTTGCTCAGTCCCTATATTCAAAACCAAAATACAGTTATGAAAAGTCCAGTGCCTCTACAAAAGACAGCGGCCCTTACCCACTACAGACTTGCCTGCAGTGTTGAATTTCATGATTTGGCCAACCTTTTTGGCATTGGCATGAGCACAGCATGCAACATTTTCTGGGAAGTGTGTGAGGCTTTGTGCCATCTCAAGAAGAAAATGGTAAAAAGACCAAGATCTTTACAAGACCTGCAATCCATCATTGATGGGTTTAAAGGAAATAAAATGGGTTTCCTTTGTGTGCTGGGACCCTGGATGGTACTCACATCCACATTATTGCTCCTTCACGGTACTGCACTGATTATTACAACAGAAAGGAATGGTATAGTGTGCAGCTTCAGGGCCGTGTAGACCATAAGTACAGGTTTACGGACTTTGATGTTGGCTGGCCAGGGAAGTGCCATGAGTCGTTTGTCAAAGCTTTGTCACAAGTTTGAAAATGGTACTTTCATTCCATTACTTACAAGGTCCATTGAAGGAGTGGAAATCCAGCCTCTCATTGTACCAGACTCTGCATACAGCATATCTTAACCATGTGATGAAACCTTTCCCTGACGGTACATTGAGAAAACCACAGAAGGAGTTTAACATATGCTTGAGCAGGGCTCGCATACATGTTGAGCATGCTTTTGGCCGCCTGAAAGGTAGATGGTGCTGCATCATGAAGAGAAATGACAGTGCAGCAAACAACATCAAGTATGTCATGGTGGCCTGCATTGTGTTACATAACTTGCGTGAAGAGTGGAACCGGGAGTATGTTGACACAGCCCACCAGCCTCCAGAAAACACAGATTTACCACAGGACATTCCATCCTTTCCCAGTGCGTCTGAGTTGACCGCCTGCCCTGAACAGCCTGACTCACCAACCTGTACTGCAGAAGAAATTCGACAGGCAATAATGCTTCATGTATCAACACAATAGGAGTGTAAACACCTTTTTAAAAATAAGGGTTCCCACTCTAAGCCAAATGTCAAATTCCCTGACTTTTCCCTGACTTTCACTGACTAAAAAGCTGAATTTCCATGACCCATAATGAACGGAACAGGCCACTGTTGTGCTGAGCACTGAGCAGACAAAAATCAGCCACAGGCAGTATTTTAAATCCATCTATTTGCAAGCTTTATTTACTTGTTCAGTAACACTCCTTTTTGTTTTTGCGCTTTTACCTGTTAAATGCACTTTGATATTTTTTGGTACTATTTCTACAGAAATTAATTTATAGTTTTTATGCTTTCAGGGGTTAAACGCTTTAGAGGATTTTCTGTTTCTCATCAAGTTCATCATTCAGTCTTTTGATTTCGTCACATTTAGATTTGCAGACTGTTTGACACTAGTCTATTTCTGTAAATGGTTATGATTATTTAAGTCTGAAATAAATAGTTAATAATTATTAAATAATTAATATTTAATATTAATATTTTTCCTTCAGAAGTAATGTTGGTAGTTTATCCAATGTGCATTTATTAATTTATTCACATTTATTCATTCTACTATGGTGGCTAAACGAAGGTAACAGCTACGCATGACCAATTTGAAAATTCTGTGTGACTGCCACTAGGGGAAAAGGCGGCTTACCATGTCCTTTTTTTTTTTTTTTTTAGCTTAATGTGTCCTAACCAGACTTGACCATGCTACAAGACGACAAAATCAATCATAAATTACAGCCACTCATAACAGCGTGTGGGTGGGCTCTGTTCCCAGCTTAACACAAAAACCAAACGAAATTAAACTAAACAAAATTGAACCATAAAACATGTTTCAAAATACATACTCAAGTGACTGATACAATCTTTGTCATGAAATACACTTGTTCGGGCTTTGCTTAATATTAAAATGGTTTGAGCTTGAATATCATTTTGCATGACTTTAATAGCCACTATGAGAGCAACAAAGGATAATTTACCTCAGAGTTTGAAAAAAAATAATAAAAGGAAACAAGAATGTTCAAACTGTAAGTAATAGATACTTTTCTTTGTGCATTTATGTCCTTGTTCCCTCTCTATGACCTGAACTATTAGCTGCAAAATACTAGAAATATAGAAACCATTTCAAAAATAGAATCCTTTGTCTTGTCACGGCTGGTTAGGACAGTCTTTGAAGTGGTCATTTTGTAGCCAAAGCTCTTGAAATTTACAGTTTCCTGGCATGTTTGCCTTAGTTAACAGGTACAGCTGACTGCATTTGACTTAAGTTGATGAGCGGGAAGGGAATAAAATGCCACTGAAAAATAGCCTAACCATGACAATACGCAAAACACGTGAAACAACGCAATAAAAAAAAAAAAAACGCAGTATAGAAAAATTATATTTTGATTAATGGAAACTAAAATTTAAATCGACAAACAAAAATCCCTGATATTCCATGACTTGGACAAAAAATATAGAATTCCCAGACTTTCAATGTCTGGAATAGACCTTTTAAAATTCCATGATATTCCAGAAATTCCATGACCCGTGGGAACCCTGAAAAATGTACAATGGTGTAGTAAAAGTAACCAGTATACTCCCATGTTTAGTACAACAAAATATTTTATTTCAAATAGCAATAGTATACTTTTTCTCTGTTATTAACTTTGAATAAGGATGTGTAGGAAACTTTTTCCTCGTCGAAGCAGAGACCAGGAGACGTTGGGATATCTTTTCAAGCAGAAGTTACTCTTTATTGAGAAACGCGCTGTGCGTCGCTGTAGTCATCCAAGTCTAACTAAGGCAGTGTACTTGGTAGTTCATATACATTCAAGGGGGAGGGATACATAGAGTAGAGGTGGAGACAATCTAAACAAAGCATGCAAATGCAGTGCAGGAATCAGCCCATTCCCTACATTTCCCAGCCATGATCTAATCAGCATAACGGTGTCATTCAAATGCATAGGTGCTAATCCAATCAGTCTGGCAGTATTGCCCATACCTTTACATTATCATAGAGACAAAGGCACAGCTGTGCTTTGAGCTTGTTCTGCCAAATGGTTAGGAAGTGTATGAAGACAAAAGGTTAATTTCACAGACACCTGGGCTGCCTGCCTTGATCTCCTTAGAATGTCATTATCTTTACCTCAGAATTTAAAACACAATGTATAGAAAGTTTTCAGTTCATATACTATTACATTGGAACCTAGATATAACATAGTACAAATTTGTAATCCCACAGATGAAATGAATGCACTGTAGAAGTACAGAACCTGCATATATATATATATATATATATATATATATATATATATATATATACATATATATATATATATATATATATATATATATATATATAAGAACAATTTTTACTCAGAGCATTCTTTCAGTGGGTGTAGTCACTGCAAGTTTTGTAGGTTAACCCTCTGGGGTCTGAGGATTTTCGGGGCCCTGGAGAAGTTTTGACATGCCCTGACATTTGTGCTTTTTTCAGTTGTTCATAAACATATTAATGGAAAAAGTGTCATTACACTGTATTCAGCACAAACTAGGCTACAATAATATGTGAGGAACATGTATGTACATGTTTGTGTTTTTGAAGGAATAACGTTTATGCGTGGTTATTGAAAAAACAAAAAACTTAAGTCACTGAAATAAAGCCCAAAAAAATATATAAAATCTGTGTTCACAAGACTTCTGGGTATTGGAGGTTGTAGACTAGAGTTTTTGCTTAAAAATTATGTAAAAATTATCCTGCCTACTCGTTCATATAAAACAATATATTGATTTAGTTTTTGTAAGACACTTTTTGTCAAGAAACACAGTATGCGTGGAGGCGTGAATCATCATGAATAATGAGGTAATTCACACCTGAGAAGACAAAAGAATCGCATAAAGACCTCTAATGACCTGCATAATAATGAGGCCTTTCAGTCAGGTAGGCTGTGAAAAAACCCTCTGTGATCATGTCTCAAGCTCATCATGGTGTATATCAAACATACAGAAAAAACAGCAATACTGTGAAATGTTATTACAATTTAAAATAATGGTATTCTATTATATACTTTAAAATATAATGGATTTCTGTGATGCAAAGCGTCTGAACATTCATGTTACTTCTATGGCATTTCATATAGCCTTTTAGCTTAAAAGCATGCACATTTGGAGAAATATTGATGGATTCTCATATGTTTGTCAATTTTCTGTACAGAAGAGTAATATTTATTCAATATTTATTGTCATCACTATGAACGCTGGATACTGTGTTTTCAATTCATACTTGCAGCCAGAGGGCGCTCTGTGCACATTTAGTCCACAAATTAATCTAAAGAAGAACAGGACATTCCAGGAACTAACGGCATGTCTTCCAGAGGTCTCTAACCATGGCTTTAACATACAGATAAACACTTTTCAAGACAATAAATACATGATTGAGACGATGTATACATGTATTGCCTCAGAATTTGCGTCTGACTAGCGCTCACTCCGTGGGCGTGGCCGCATTAGTGGATAATGAGCTGAATCACGGACTTCTGACATGTGTCTATTTTCATACAGATTACTTAAACACAGAATTTTTGTTTTCGATTTGACTTACACGATTTAAAACCTGACATTTCAACGTTTCTTTAGACATAAGTCTAATTTTTTGTGATTAGTTTTCACTAAGTTACAGTTCATTTTCTGAGAACTATCAGATTGGACTTCGTTCAGAGGGAGACGACAGATCACGCATCATGTTAGTTTTCTTTATTTTGCAAAAAGCACAACATTTTGTTTTTACTCTGAGTGTACAGAAATAAAAGAAGATATTCCACAGATTAAAATGGTGTATAACTCTTAATTGTATGTGCAACATTAACGGAGTATTCTGAGTCTCTTTCACACTGGTAAGAAAAAAAACGAGGTGGTATTGCCGGCGTGACCGCCGACCCGAGGGAGTTAAACCTCCCCGGGGATGTGCTAAATACCATTTCTTAGGCAAGAGCCCCGTCCATGAGACGCCTCTACGCCCAGAAGTGGTCGGTCTTCGTTGACTGGTGCTCCGCACGAAACGAAGACCCTGTTGAGTGTGACGTATCCCCGATACTGTCATTTCTCCTGGAGCGTCTTAACAAGGGCCTCACCCCTTCTACGCTCAAGGTGTACATAGCAGCCATTGCAGCGTTCCACGCTCCCATCGCTGGCCAATCAGTGGGTCAAAACAGCCTCATTGTGCGTTTCCTGAGAGGTTCTAGGCGGTTGAACCCCCCACGTCCTCTCACTGTTCCCACTTGGGACCTTTCCACGGTCCTCAGAGTGCTCAAAGGGCCTGCCTTTGAGCCGCTGCGGTCAGCTGACCTTCGGCCCTTAACGCTCAAGACCGCTCTGCTACTTGCATTAGCATCAGTCAAGCGTGTTGGTGACCTGCAGGCCCTCTCTGTGAGCCCTGCATGCCTTGAATTTGGGCCCAACGACTCAAAGGTCTTTTTAAAACCCAGGCATGGCTACGTCCCTAAAGTGCTCTCGACCCCGTTCAGAGCACAAGTCACTTCCCTCTCAGCACTGCCTCCCTCGTCGAACAAGCGAGAGTAGGAATTACTCTGCCCAGTTAGGGCATTGAGGACCTACATTGAGCGGTCACAGCTGTTTTGGCAATCTGACCAGCTTTTTGTCTGCTTTGGCGGCCGCACCAAAGGGTCTCCGGTCTCAAAGCAGCGACTCTCGCGTTGGATAGTCGACGCTATCGCTCTATGTTACTCCTCTATGGGCCTTGATTGCCCCATAGGATTTAGAGCCCACTCCACGAGAGGGATGGCCTGGTCTAGTGGAGTCTCTATCAAAGACATCTGTGAGGCGGCCGGCTGGTCCTCGCCATCCACTTTTGTCAGATTTTATAACCTGGACATCCCGACCTTGCAAGCTCAGGTCCTCTCGGTGTGATACGACAGCATCTGTCGAGTTCCACCATCATGCCACTTCCAGGGAGCTATCTCCCTCTTTGCAAGTGTAACATAAAGGGTTCGATGGCTCCGGCCCTACGGTGTCCATGATAAGTTGAGTCGGGCCCTGCCGTGGCATGGAGCGGTTGAATTCGTTCCCCATACGCAGTACGAGTGAAGTATCGAAAGGGAATGTACTCGGTTATGAACGTAACCTCGGTTCCCTGAGATACGGAACGAGTACTGCGTTCTATGCCGTGCCACGAGGCTGCGGCTTCAGTGTCGTCACTTCAGTCGAATGACCTGAAATCCTATGGCGAAATGCCCGCTTATATAGCCATACGCCCCGCCCATTTTGATGGGCTTTGGTGCGCCGCATCGCCATAGGCTCGCGCAGCTCCGCCGCGCCATCATTGGCTCAAAAAGTTCTCTAGTTTGAACCAATGGCCGTGCAGTTACACTGCGCTATTGAAAAAGGCTTCAGCAGCGAGGAAAAGGAGATCTTTCCCCATACGCAGTACTCGTTCCGTATCTCAGGGAACCAAGGTTACGTTCGTAACTGAGTACGTTTCTGCGTTTTTGCACAGGTGATTGATTACTTAAGATATTTTGCTATCATTATATTCATTAGAATATAACATGTTATTGATATGAAACTGTTTATATATTTATTTATTACACTTAATTTATAAATAAGTAAATAGATTAGTATAAAATGTTTTGAATTTCCTGATGTTGTGTATTATATTATATAGTATTATTATTATATGTATACATATTAAATTTTTTACTGAATTATTTTGTTTATTCG